>NC_030815.1:22853147-23021954 GCF_001704415.2 Capra hircus
AGAGAGGAGGGAATTTGTATAGTAAGATATTACATGCGCTGTTTTAATCCTCAGTAAATACCTCCGGAGTCTGTAAAATTTCTGAAAGGGAGAGAAATATCTTAACTGAATGCCGTTTCCGAGATGTCTAGTCCTGGGCCGAACATTTCTTGAGCTCAATGCAATATTTCGTAGTAAATCAGTTTCAGCAAAGGATGGTAATGAGACAGGAGAAACAAATAAACCCAATATCTATTAGATATATAAATGATGTGAAGAACACAATTAATTTAGAGATTCTGTCATTTTCTACAAGGGAAGATGCTAATGAAATCTTGATGTTGAGGTACTTTTTAAAGATATTTGCGAAATTATTTTATGTCAAGTTGCATTTCTCAAGAATTTGGACAGGTATGGTATGAGTGGAAGACCAAGTGTCCACTTTTTTGTTCAGTGATTTTCAAGTGTACTTGCTGTAGGACAAACGACGGTCTCTAGGACCTGAGTCATGTTTACCGAGAAAGAGACCAGGATAATGCGCCTCATCCTGCCTGCCAAATCAATGTACGCCAGCTTACTCCTGTAATGAGACAAAGAACATGCCTGTTATATAGCTGCCAGTACTCCTTTGTTCGGGGCTCTTGTCAATTCCCCTTGTGTGGGATGAGACTTGGCTAGCGCGCTAGGAATAAACAAACTCCGTTCTTGCGTTTGGCAATACTGGCGGTGGACTTGCTCTCGTCGTCCGCTTCGGAGATACGGGCTCGAAGAGCATAACAATCTGGGCTCGTCGGGAATCTCCGTCGCGCCGGGGAACAACTCTCTGGTACGAAGGGAGGTAAACCTCGTTTAGAGATAAAGAGCTCTGAGCACGCAGTGCTAACGTTACAGACGCCCGAGATTAAGTCAGGCCCCGGTTTCGTACTGGGGAGGCATCCTGGCCTGTAAAGTGCAGAGGCAAGTCAGCCGTAAGGCCGGGGCCTGTTTCGTGGCTGGGGAGGCAGCTGGCCTCTGGTTACTGGATTAAGTCCAAGCGTACGGCCGTGGGCCTGGTTTCGTGCTTGGGGAGGCAGCTGGCCTCTGGGTTACTGGATTAAGTCCGGCATAAAGGCCGGGGCTAGTTTCGTGGCATGGGGAGGCAGTCTGGCTCTGGTTACTTGATTTAAAGTCCACGTAAGCGCGGGGCCTCAGTTTCCCCCCCCGTGCTGGGAGGCAGGCTGGCTTTCCTTGAACATCCTGGCAGGTAAGATTGAGTGGTCATTGTCAGTGGCCACCTTTGCGTTTGTTATATCTGTTGTCTATTCAATGGTGTCCTGCGTTGCTCTTGTGAGTCTGTTGCTCCCAGTGTACTTTTCTGTGATCATGGAACAAACAACTTCTACTCCTTTATTTTATGATTAACCACTTGCTCTGAGTGTTCAAAGTTAGAGGGCACACGACTATTCGTTGCTGGTGAAAGAAAAGCGAAGTTAAGTACCTTTTTGTTTCCGAGATGTGCCTGCTTTTGATGTCAGCTGGCCACCAAAAGGCAACCTTCAGCCTGCCTATATTCGAGTGGTCAGCAGAGAAGGTGTTTCGCCCCACCTACCCTTCGGGACAATCCCACCAGACCAAACTCCATAGCATTTTGGTCTGACGAGGACCTGGTAGGAAAACATGCCCCGTGGCCTGGCTAAAACCTTTTGTTTTTTCAGTCCCCGCGCATATTCCTTTCCCTCTTCCCCAGCCCTTGCTCCACAGGTTCCACAGGTTTCATCGGGAAAGCCTAGAGAAGAAAAACCAAGCCTTCACTCCCTCCCAGAAAAGGGCCCCTGCCTAGGAACGTCGGGGAAAAGGCAAAAAAAAAAAAAAAAAATGGCCGGCGTAGCGGAAGAAAAGACGCCGGAGGTTCCCTCCTCCACCAAATTCATGCATTTTCCGGTCGCGGGCAGGGCCAGCAAGAGGGTGAGAAACGGACATATCAGTATTGGCCCTTTCCACTAATGATTTGTACAGGTTGAAAACAGACTCCTCCTTCTCTGAAATAACCGCAGGGTCTATATTGATCTTTTATGAGTCTATCTGTTAACTCACAATCCCCTTGGGATGATTGTCAGCAAGACCGTTACAGGTAGACTTTTTACTACGACGGACGCCGAACGGATACTGTCAGAAGCCCGGTAAAATGTCCAGGGGTGCGATGGGAGGCCCAAAATACAAGCCTAACTCATTGAGAGGGGGGTTCCCCTTGGTCGACCTCAACTGGGACTGTCGAATGCGCCTGAAGGTAAGAGCGTCCTCAAAGTGTAGCCAATACAGACTCTCATGGCTGGCCTTAGAGCAGCCTCCAAAAAGCAACTAATTTGGCCTAAAATAATCAGTGAGAACAAAGAGCCAAATGAGAGCCCCAGCAGCTTCCTGGAAAGGATATGGAAGCTTTTAGGACAGTATACCCTAATGGACCCACAGGCAGATGAGTCACCAGCGGCAGTTATGTTTAGCATTTGTGAATAAGCAGCCCGTCCAGGATATTAGGAAAAAGTTACAAAAGATAGCAGAGGTTAAATGAACAATGCCGTTGCAAGATCTCGTGAAGGGCGCCAAGAGAGTTTTTAATCATAGAGAGACCCAAGAAGGAGAGAGGAACCGCATTAGAAGAAAAAAAAAAATTTAGAAGCTTGAAGAAAACCGTAAAAATCAAAAAAGAGCTGGCCCAGATACATTTTTGGCTGGGGTTGAACCAGAAAGAAAAAATTGGACTTCAAAACTAAAAAAAAAATGACAAGGCGTAGCTTGAAAAAACCAATGTGGCGTTTTGTAAAGACTTTTGGACATTGAAACCGATAAATGCCCGAAGAAAAATCTAAAGAGGGGCCCAAGAACCCCAAAACGAGACTCGCGCTCTCCAGACAGTCATATCCTCTACGCAGTGTGAGAAGATAGCGAAATAGGGGTCAGGGCTGCGAGAGCCGCCCCCGAGTCCTGGGTAACTATAAATGTGGAGGGAAAACCTGTTGGCTTTCATGGTGGACACGGGAGCCCAATACTCAGTCTTAAACCAAAAAGATGACCCCATGTCAAGAAAAAGTAGCTAGGGTGGCAGAGAGCACACCGGGACTAAAACGATATGGATGGAGCTACAAAACGGCAGTGAACTTGGGGGCGGCACACAGGTAACCCATTCTTTTGCTGGTGATACCTGAGTGTCCCCAGCGCCCTTCTTGAAGAAGAGATTTAACTGTCTAAAGTAAACGATCCTAAATTCATTTCGACCACGGACAAGTGTCGGTTTAGATGGACCGGCATCCTCTTCAGGTCCTGTGTCTGGCATTAAAAGATTGAACAGACTCTAACTTGCCAGAGGCCCCAGCGACAATACAGCCGCGCGAAGTACAACCCCATGGGTTTCAAGATTACCTTCAGGATGGGCTGAAACAGCAGGAATGGGACTGGCCAAACAGAGGCCCATATCATGTGGAACTGGGAAAGCGCAGTGCTTCCCCGGTAAGGATACGGCAAGTATCCGCATGAGTCAAGAGGCTCGAACAGAAAATTACTCCTCATATACAATGCCTCATAGAACGCTGGGCGTCCTAAAAAGGTGCCGGTCCCCATGGAACACTCCCCGTGTTGCCTGTGAAAAAGCCTGGGAACTGATATTTAGAACGCGTTCAAGATCTAACGAAAAGTCAACAAAGGTGAATGATATCATCCTATGTTCTAACCCTTATACATTGCTAAGCAACTTCCTCCAAACTACATTTGGTACAACTGTTTTAGGAATGTAAAAGATGCTTTTTCAGTTTTGCCTCCTTGCCCCCGCAAGCCAAGAGTTCTTGCCATTCGAATAGCAGGAAGCAGGTGTCAGACGCCCTGTGCAGCTGAACATGGACATCGCTTACCACAGGGTTTCGAAAAACTGCCCACATTATTTAATGAGGCCCTGGACGAAGACCATCCGGTAGTATTGGGTTGAACACGCCTACGCGATTGTGTTTTATTACAATATGTTGATGACCTATGCCTGGCAGCAGCTACAGAGAAGAGTGCCAAGAGGCAACGGCGACCTTCCAAACCTTGGGGACTTTAGGTTACAGGGCCAGTGTGCCAAAAAGGGCCCAGATTGCCAGTAAGCAAAGGTTACATACCTTGGTTATAGAAATAAAACACGGGCCAGAGTGATGCTAACACAGCTATAAAAGAAACCATCCTCCAGATCGCCGTGAGCAGGCTAACCTTAGACAAGTGAGAAATTTCTGGGAACTGTGGGTTATTGCCGTTATGGAATCTTGGGTTTGCAGAAAAGGCCAGGACCCTATATGAGAAGGGACCAAAAGAAAACAAGGACGGGAATGGACTGAGCCAATAAAAGAGGCCTTCCAAGAGGCTCACAGGGCGACCTTGCTAGAAGCTCGCTGCCCTTGACTCGCCTGATCCAATCTAAAGCCTTTTCACAATTATTTGTAGATGAAAGCGGGGATAATAAAAGGGGTACTTAACAAAGAGATGGGGAACATCGAAGCGACTTGTAGCTTACCGTTATCCAGAGACTGGGACCGCAGTGCAGCGGATGGCACCTTGCTCCGTATCATCGCGGCCACCGCGCCTCTAGTCCACGATGCTGATAAACTGACTTATGGAGCTAGAGACTCTTGGTCTACACTCCCTCCCATGCCATAGAGAGCAGTTTTAAAGCAACCCCCGCAGGTAAATGGATTTCTAATGCCCCGCTTGACGCACTACCGGTTGCTAACTGACACCCCACGGACTTCATTTCCAATGCCTGCACATCTAAATCCGGCCACATCCTTTTGCATCCAGAGGAAATAGCCCCCTCCAATGATTGTGATGAGATACTGGCCGGGTACAGGCAAATGGCGAAAGACTTAACTGATACTCACTGGATAACAGTGAGCTAAAATGGTTCACAGATGGCAGCAGTTATATAAAAGATTGGCACAGGAGAGGGCGGAGCCGTAGTAGTAGATGACCTCTGGACAGCCGATATGGGCAGAGGCCCTTCCCCCCGGATACCTCAGCACAAAAGGCAGAGTTTAATGCCCCTGATTCAAGGCAATTGAGAGAGCCAAAAGAAAAAAAATAACTATTTTCACTGGACAGTCCCTACTGCTTTTGGCATGGGTAAGCACATCAGGGCCCAATAATATTCAGGAACGGGGGTTTTGAACAGCTGAGAAAAAAAAATTAAAAAACGTTGCCTGAATCGTAGACTTTAGAGGCTTGTACAGAATGCCTCGGGCTGTGTCAATAGTACACGTACGGCTGACATCAGAAGGGTTGACAGCCCACGGCAACGAGGGAATCGTGCCGCAGACCTGGCATCTCAAAAAGCAAGCTGATGAGATTTCATCACCCTCGCTGTGGTGGCGATGCGACACTACCAGACTTCCAAGGTATGGGAACTCTGGCCCCCAACGCCCTTGAGTTATTCATCCACAGACCTTGCTTTGATGCCAAAAAACACACCAACCTTCAAAAAGATTGAAGATGGAATGGTACCGAGACTCAGACGGCTACTTTTGTACTCCCTGCTCAGTTGGGACGGCAACTATGTGAGCAATTTGCACTTTTCTAGCTACATTCTGGGAAAAGAAGGAAGACTCTGATGCTTCTTATCAAACTGTGGCGCTAGCGATTTCCCAGAACACGACAACTGTAAAGACATAGTGCACTGCTTGTAAGCAGCGTCAACAGATGAGGCCAGAAAAGGACAACATGCAGGACTGAGGTATCGGGGAAAAGGACCAGGCAACACTGGGAGAATGAGATTCACGCGAGGTAAGGCCAGGCTAAGTAATGGTTACCTTGTACTTGTTAGTGTTGGTTGGATACTTCCAGGGTGGGTAGAGCTTTCCCAAGGAAGGAGAAACCGCGATGATAGTGGCAAAAAGATTAAAAAAAAAAATAGTTCCCAGGGTTTGGCCTGGCCAGTGACATCGCTCTGATAATGGACGCTGCTTTTGTGAGTCAAAAAGTTCTAGAGCCTTGCCTAGCCCTGGGGACTAAATATAAAAGTTACATTGTAAATACAGTCCACAGAGCTCAGGGCCAAGTAAAAAAAGAATGAATCGGAACTCTAAAAAAAACTTTAACAGTAAATGGGCTACAGAGACTGCGGGGACTTGGGTGACGCGCTCCTTCCTTCGCGCCTCTTCGTGCGGCGCGTAATATCCTTATCAACTTAATCTGACCCCAATTCTTATGAGAGAACTCCCCCTGTATGTCCAATATTATAAGAAAAACTAACCGCTCCCACGTTGGGAACAATTCGCAAGAGCCTTGATAGGCTTAAGCAAGGTGGCACTCTCATGTCTAAAAACTGCTCCGGAAAATCACATGTGGGTCAAAATAAGGGAACTAATTCCTCAGCATGACATTGGGCCCAGGAGATGGGTATGGGTCAAATAGGCACCAACCAAGGCACACTAGAAACCTAAATGGAGAAGGGTCCTTATGTTGTTCTTCTTAGCCACCCCAACTGCCTAAAGGTCGACGGTATGCGGGCCTTGGGTGCATTGCAACAATGTACGCCCAGGCTGCTTCAGCAGAGCAAGAAGACGCTAAGAAAAAATTGAAGCATCTCGTGCAGCCCGTTCCAACCCCTTGAGAGGCTAAACTTCGAAAGTGCCAACAGGACCACGGAAAACTCGGCTCGGCGCGTCTGCTGGATGACCCAGTTAGCCCTGCTCCGAGTTGCCAGAGGTAAACGCCAACATCAACTCCGTCAAAATCACCTGAAAGTGCAAAATCAGACTAACAACGTGAGATGCCTTAATACTCTACCGACCGAATACATCCACCAATAGATTACTTGTGCGCAGACTTATACTTTGACCTAAGCGGTGGTAATATACGGCCTAAAAGAGGGGCAAGCTCCGGAAAATCAAATGCATTCTGGGCATGTCCAGGGGCGCCCAGGCATAACTAAAGAGATCTGTGGGGAGATACAGGATGGACTCTGGCTGCCCCTAAAAAAAGAGTAATTGTTTTTTATATGCTGATCACACAAAAAATAGTTAAAAACATCTATGGCCAAAATAAGAGAGGGATAAGCCCATGTAAACGAAACAGTGAGGCTCAACACAAGATGGTTTGAGTCTTGTTTGCAACAATCCCCCTTGGTGAGCCAGTCACCTAATCTCCACCATGCTGGAACCCTGCTAATCACTTTTTACTAATGGCTTACCTTTGGCCCAATGTATTATCAATGAGCTTGTAGGCTTTTGTAAAAAAAAATGCATAAAATACAGTAGCAGCTGTTTGTGTTTTCGACACCCACAAATATCCAAAAGTGTCTCAAGATGGAGAAAAGATTCCTCTATACGATCTAAGGACAGGGAATGTTAGGGACCAAACGACGGGCTCTAGGACCTGAGTCATGTTTACCGAAAGAGACATGATATGCGCTCATCCTGCCTGGCCAATCATGTAAACCGCCAGCTACTCCTGTAACTGGACAAAGAACTGCCTGTTATATAAGTGGCCATAACTCCTTTGTTCGGGGCTTTGTCAGATTCCGCTGTGTGGGATGAGACTTGGCCCCTAAGCCGCGCTAAGAAAAAAACAAACTCCCTTCTTGGCGTTTAGCATACTGGCAGTGGACTTGCTCCTCCGTCGTTCGGAGAATACGGGCTCAGAGCTATAACGCTTTGCCAAGGGCGCTGCCTGATCACTCTTCCTTGTCTCCTCCAGGTAAGTAAGGTAAACACATTGGCTAGCAGCTGTAGATGTTTCTCATTTGCCCTATGCCTTTGGGAGTCAAACCTGAATGCTTCTGCACCAAATAGGACTATGATCCTGTGAACTCTGAGTGAGCCAGCTCTGTCATCTTCCCCAAAGCTGAAACTAATGAATAAGAGTTTTAAAGATCAGAGTGTGTGCAAGCAAGAACATTGGTTTCCTTACATCCACGTCAGCTTGTGTGACGAACAAACCCCAAGCTCCATTAGGACAAATAGGTGCAAAAAATGAAAAATGTCTTGTGGCACTGAACTTGTCTCCTTCTGTCGCTTAATTCATCCAATTGTTTCCCGACTTCTTGCAATGAGACTCCCATGAGGTAAGTCCGGAGGGCTGGGTAATGTGAAGCAGAAGTGCTAATTACTCTGTGTAGCCCTGGCCTTGAAACATCCCATGTGGATCCACTAATCTTTTTCCCTTTGCTTCAAGAGAATAGACCTCAAAGTACTACAGACCAAAACGAAAGTCCATGATGTTAATGAAATGGAAAAATTGCCAAACAAGGGACCTACATTTCCTGAACTCACTTTTTGTGAGAAGAGCAAACTAGAAGAGTCACTTGATCAAAGAAGGCTCTGCAATTGTGCTCTTCAAGAAGGAAAGGAAAGTGTCCATTAAGATCAATTCCTGACACTTTTCTGTCAACTGTTACAGAGGCTGAACAATAGGTTAACTGACAAATGCCTAATACACACATACTCTCCCTAAAAACTTCCATAAAAGTATACTTTCAGATGTTGAAAATAGAAAAACCCCAAATACAATAAAGATCTTTTACAATTATGTTTATAAAATCGTTTATTTTAAGAAAAGCAGACTTTGTTTTTCTGTGTCTAAATTGTTTTGTAAAATAAGGATTTTTATTTCAGATATTTTTCGCTTGTAAGCAAACAGAAGTCAAAACAGATCACCTTGGAGCGTTAAGGAAACAGACAATCTGATTGAGTAAAGAATTGCCGAAGCATAATTTTCATTGTATCTGTTGAACGTTTCTTGAGGATTTCTTACATGAAGGAAAGGTACTTTCAATTTCTAACTTGACAACCTCCCAGGCACAGGGGCTGTATTCCTTTCGCGCTTCAGGTAGAGATGGATATCTTTGAAATACTTCCAAGACATCAGTTCCCAAATCGGGACAATCCAGAGTCACTTCTTCCACCTGTTCCAGGCATCTGACCCAGGCTGGAGAGTAGTTTGTCGAGGAGGGTGCTTGTTCCAAGCAGCCATAGCTGCTCTCTTCATGGTGAAGAGGTTGAGAGATCTGCTGGAGATCAAAGTTTGGTGATAACAGGTGCCTTGAGTCATCTGGATTGGGTGATATTCCTCTTCTCCAAGAGAAACTTGAAGATCGTGTCTGTGCTCTAAGGCATGACTGGGAAGGGATCGTTTTTAATCTGTCTCAAACGTGTTGAGATTATCTTTGTTGTACAAGAGGACAAGCCAGGGGTGGAGCACGAGAATCAACTCCTGCCACTAGCAAATAGATCTTGGCATAGAGAGTTATCGCGTGATTCACGTGGAGGGCCACAGGGCGGCGGACACGGACACAATCAGTGAGCGAAAGGTTTCTTCGCCGGGTCTGGAGAGGCGCTTCTCTAGGAAGCCGGCAAGGCCGGAGGAGGTTCTTACCGGTTTTCTTAAGAGTGTTTGCGAGTTCCTGAGACTTCGTTTCGGCGGGTTTGGCAAGCCAGAGAGGAAAAGCGTCGCTGCTACGAGACCAAGCTGGTGCGGCCTTTAATAAGTGCAGCGTAAGAAGGCTTCGCTTCCGAGCCCGCCGAGACATTTTTGCGTGGTGGCAAGCCCGGAACTTGCGTCTTCTGCTTTCCCCCCTGAGTTTGTCTTGGTGTGTGTGTGTGCTTTCCTTTCGGCCAGAAATTGGAGCGGGCCATTTTTACAAAGTTGCTTTTTATGGGTGACTAGCCGTAAAGATTGGCGGAAAATGTGTGAGACCTGGGTTCGATGCCCTGGGTTGGGAAGGTCCCCGGAGCAAGAAATAGACCCACTCCAAGCATTCTTGCCTGGAGAATCCCCGTGGACTAGAGAAGTCTGGTGGCTACAGTCCAATGGAGGTTTTCAAAGAGTCCGGACAGAACTGAGCGACAGACTGCATGGTCGTTACAAAGAAAAGACGTTGTACAAAGGGGTTTGAGCGCAAAGAATTAGAGCGAGTTAGGAGCCGAATTCACAGAATCCCGGCTAAGTTTCTGGCGCGATGAAGGGCAAGTTCAGGGAATGGGGAACTTGTGGCCGCGACGAACCGGACGACGGCACGAAAAGGACGGTGGTTGGGTGACGCCCTGGAGGTGAGTCGGAGCGGCGGTCCCCACCCGGCCGAGGACGGGGGAAGCTGTGCGCCCATGGAGATGGCCTTTGGGACTTTGCAGGGTGTCTATTTAAGTTTATCGCCTTGAAAGTGGGGGATAAAGTATTAATTAACTAAAAAGGACAAAGTAAGAAATATTAAAACACTCATAGCACTGTATTCCCCCCTTTTAAATGGTATTGAAATTTATTAATAAGTTTAAATACCAATTAATACTAATCGTATTTAACTTGTTTAAAATTTTATATTTTGAAAATATTTAATGACTGTAAATTTTAAATATTTGCTCCTATGGTAATTAAGCAGTCATGAAGCCGTTGAGCTTCTAGATGTTGCAAGCTGGTTTTAGAAAAGGCGAGAGGAACCAGAAGATCAAATTGCCAACATCAACACTGGATCATTGAAAAGAAGAGAGTATTCCAGAAAAACATCTAATTTCTGCTTTATTGACTATGCCAAAGCCTTTGACTGTGTGGATCACAATAAACTGTGGAAAATTCTGAAAGAGATGGGGATACCAGACCACCTGACCTGCCTCTTGAGAAACCTATATGCAGGTCAGGAAGCAACAGTTAGAACTGGACATGGAACAACAGACTGGTTCCAAATAGGAAAAGGAGTCTGTCAAGGCTGTATATTGTCACCCTGCTTATTTAACTCCTATGCAGAATACAATCATGAGAAACGCTGGGCTGGAAGAAGCACAAGCTGAAATCAAGACTGCTGGGAGAAATATCAATAACCTCAGATATGCAGATGACAACCACCCTTATGGCAGAAAGGGAAGAAGGAACTAAAGAGCCTCTTGATGAAAGTGAAAGAGGAGAGTGAAAAAGTTGGCTTAAAGCTCAACATTCAGAAAACAAAGATTATGGCATCTTGTCCCATCACTTCATGAGAAATAGATGGGGAAACAGTGGAAACAGTGGCTGACTTTAGTTTTTGAGGCTCCGAAATCACTGCAGATGGTGATTGCAGCCATTGAAATTGAAAGACGCTTACGCCTTGGAAGGAAAGGTATGACTAACCTAGATAGCATATTGAAAAGCAGAGACATTACTTTGCCAACAAAGGTCCGTCTAGTCAAGGCTATGGTTTTTTCCAGTAGTCATGTATGGATGTGAGAGTTGGACTGTGAAGAAAGCTGAGCGCCGAAGAATTGATGCTTTGAACTGTGGTGTTGGAGAAGACCCTACAAGGAGATCCAACCAGTCCATCCTAAAGGAGATTGGCCCTGGGTTTTCTTTGGAAGGACTGATGCTGAGACTGAAACTCCAATACTTTGGCCACCTGATGTGAAGAGCTGATTCATTGGAAAGGACCTTGATGCTGGGAGGATTAGGGGCAGGAAGAGAAGGGATGAAAGAATGAGATGGGTTGGATGGCATCACTGTCTCGATGGACATGTGGTGTTTGGGTGTACTCCGGGAGTTGGTGATGGACAGGGAGGCCTGGCGTGCTGCGATCATGGATCGCAAAGAGTCGGACATGACTGAGCGACTGAACTGAACTGATATGGTATTAAATGTATATGAGTATTAAAGCATTTTATTGAATTCTGTTTAAACTACAGTTCTTTATATTACACTGAGAATTTAATTTTGCTTTCTTTGCTTTATTGGAAGCAAACTCATTAATTATTTCTGTCCTTGCTTGACAAATTTTTGTAACTCTGTGACAGTCTTAATTTTTATTTAACCTGGGTTTCTGAAACACTGCTGCCAGGACCCTACCTAGGGTGTCATGTGGAAAGAAGAGTTAGTGGAAATGTCCCTGGTGGTCCAAGGATTAAGACTGAGCTTTCAATGCAGAGGTGCCAGTTTGATCCCTGTTAGGGGGCTAATCCCAAATACAGTGCTGTACAGCCAAAAAGAAAGGAAAGAAGAATGGAAAGGAGAGAGGGAGGGAGGAAGCAGAGAAAGAAGAAGAGGCAATGTCTTGTACAAAGCATTGAGGAAGTTTACCAGGTCTGATATTTTCATTTTCTTTGGGAAGAATTTTATAGACCAAACACAAATTTCCCAGAGTTCATTGACAGTGAAAACTCCCTTTGCAAGACATGGCCCTGCAAATGCAGGTCATTTCTTGTCTTTATTTAAAAATTTTGATGTTTCATTCAGTGTGTTTTTAGCATTTTCATTTTTTAACATTGAATTACAATATTATCTATCTTGACATCTAGATTTGGTGCCTTTTAAATTTCATACTTATGTTTCACCCTTACGGCAGAAAGTGAAGAGGAACTAAAGAGCCTCTTGATGAAAATGAAAGAGGAGAGTGAAAAAGTTGGCTTAAAGCTCAACATTCAGAAAACTAAGATCATGGCATCTGGTCCCATCACTTCATGAGAAATAGATGGGGAAACAGTGGAAACAGTGTCAGACTTTATTTTGGGGGGCTCCAAAATCACTGCAGATGGTGATTGCAGCCATGAAATTAAAAGATGCTTACTCCTTGGAAGGAAAGTTATGACCAACCTAGACAGCATATTGAAAAGCAGAGACATTACTTTGCCAACAAAGGTCCGTCTAGTCAAGGCTATGGTTTTTCCAGTAGTCATGTATGGATGTGAGAGTTGGACTGTGAAGAAAGCTGAGTGCCGAAGAATTGATGCTTTTGAACTGTGGTGTTGTAGAAGACTCTTGAGAGTCCCTTGGACTGCAAGGAGATCCAACCAGTCCATTCTAAAGAAGATCAGTCCTGGGTGTTCATTGGAAGGACTGATGCTGAGACTGAAACTCCGATACTTTGGCCACCTGATGTGAAGAGCTGACTCATTGGAAAGGACCCTGATGCTGGGAGGGATTGAGGGCAGGAGGAGAAGGGGACGACAGAGGATGAGATGGCTGGATAGGCATCACCGTCTTGATGGATGTGTGTTTGGGTGAACTCTGGGAGTTGGTGATGGACAGGGAGGCCTGGCGTGCTGCAATTCATGGGGTCACAAAAAGTTGGACACGACTGAACTGAATTGAACTGACTGACATTTCATACTTAAGAAAAGTCCTTTCTTAGTTTACCCCAATACTAACCCAAGAAATAGCTTAAGAAGTACTGTTGCCATCTTCCCTGGATGAAAGTATAGAAATGTCCTGTTTCTTGTCATCCTCTCCCCTGTCTTGTTGTATAACTATTTCCTGGTCTCTTTAACCCTTAAAAAAAATCTTTGTCTGAAAATAATATTACCAGAGGTGGTCTGAGACCAACTTAAGATGAGGTAAGGAGCAGTTTATCTCATTTGTATTCTTCACAGAGCAGCCATGTTTTTTTTTGTTATTGTTTGTTTTGTTTTTTGTGAGTTGTTTGGTTTTTTTTTTTTTTGACAATTTTCTGAGGTGCTGGTTCTCTGCAAAAGGATTCAAGTGCTGTAAGATTATTTTCCAGAATGTTCCAGGCACTTCTCTAAGACTGGACTCTTGGGCTCTGTTTCTTCACAATCCTATGGGCAGCCCCGTCTCCTAGGGTTTGCACTGGGGGCCTCAACGTGCAGACCCCTGACAGTGTTAAAGGCCTTACAGTCAGAGCTTCTCCTGGTTGAACTGAGAATGGACTAAAGACATTACTATTGGTTATATTGATATGAAAGGCTGCTATCATTCATTATGTTCAGATTCTCAGCCTGTAATTTGCAAACTTTATATTTGATGAACATGATATCCTCTGTGACCACTACTGAAGTTGTCTTGATTTTTTAGAAGAGGAAATGAAAGTCTGACCTCAGTTATGCTCAGGAGCCCCAGATTGTCTGAAAGTAGAGCTTCCTGCTGCTCCCAGTCCCTCCTCTGCATCAGCTCTGAGTACTGGCCCTCAGATGCTCTGACCTCCTGCTGCCTCATTCCTCTCATCCTGCCTCCAATGTCCTCGCCCCTGCTCCCAGGAGGGCAGTCACCATCCCTGCCTGACTGTCCTGGAATCCACATCGTCAGATATTTATGCAGTCAGCATATTTTGGTGACAGAATGAAGAGAACTGTATGAATTAACCCATGTTCAATATTATGCTACTATCATCTGTAGACCATCAGAAAATGAGAGCTATGGTCCTGTTAATAATTGTGGAAGAATTCAAACTTTATGTATTAGATCTTAAAAAGAAATACAGAGAGTTGTGGCTAGATATATTTTGGTGCAGTTTAAACACTGTCAAAGTAGAGTACGGGGTCACAGCTCTTAAGTTTTCTTATTAGACTTAAAGAAGAGAGTTAGATTGAGCTTTGGACTTTATTTCAACCTGAGTTGACTCATTTAGATGAATACATCCTGTTGGACTGAGACTTTTCCATGAGTGTATTTCATTTCCAGTGTAATAACACAAAAGAAGCATCGAAGCTGTGACATTCTCTGATGCCAGAAATATACAGGGAAAGTTTTTGCGGGGAAACAAAAATGAGAAAAGTGCCGAAAATGACAATTCTGGCCTAATTAAGCATCGCTTTGCAGGAAGGTCCTCAGAGCAGCTGGATAAATATGCAGCATAATCAACACCCTCCCCCGGGGGGGGGTGGCTGCCAACCCCTTCACTGATGACAACAAGAATGATGTTCTCCAGGCCTGGAGAATGGTGATCATCACCACTGCCATCCTCTGAGAAACCAGGAATCCCCAAACTCAGCGCTTTAGTGAAATTGAGTCGCAGGCATCCAACTCAACCAACAAAGCTCTCAAAGCTGCCCTCGCTACGCCGCAGCGGCCGGGAGGGGGCGCCCGAACTCGCCATGACGCACTGACGACAACGCCCACCCAGCGAGACCCGCCTCCAGCGCCGCGAACTCGAGCGCCTGATCCAGCCGGAGATCCCTGCGAGGCGCCGCCGGGGCTCAGGGAGCGCGTGGGGCCGTGGGAGCCGTGAGTAAACTTCCTTTTCCCACCCGAATGCCCAGGGGAACTTTGCCGCGGCTTCGCTCAGAGCCTTGCAGTTCCTGCATTTTCTGCCTCTGCGTCCACCCTCCCCTTCCTGGGAGGAGATTTTGGCCAGAGCGGTTTACACCGGCGCCCGTTCGTGCTATGATTGACGGCTGGAAATCAGAGCATGTTGTGATATGTTTTCAGATTAAGGGTTATTTCTGGGGGAAAGGGGAAAGACATCTCCAATCTGGAGATGAATATTATTACAATGATTTTATTAAATTTTAATGATTAATTTGGCCTCCCTGGTGGCTCAGCGGTAAAGAATCTGCCTGCAATTCAGGAGACCCGGGTTCTATCTCTGGGTTGGGAAGTTCCCCTGGAGAAGGGAATGGCTACCCCCTCCAGTATACTTGACTGGACAGCCCCATGGACAGAGAAGCCTGGTGGGCTGCAGTCCATGGGGTCGCAAACAGCTGGACAGGACTGAGAGACTAACACTTTCACTTTTGGGCTTCCCTGGTAACTCATAAAGAATCCTACAGCGTTACAGTAGTTTAAAAGTATTGAAACATGTGTGTATTAAAATTCAGATTATTTTAACTTTAAACATTTTATTCATATACAAACCAGAATTTGTTATAATTTACTGACCTTTTGAAGACAAATTGAACAATAATTTTGTCAGAATTCAATTCAGTTCAGTCGCTCAGTCGTGTCTGACTCTTTGCAACCCCATGAATCACAGCACGCCAGGCCTCCCTGTCCATCACCAACTCCTGGAGTTCACTCAAACTCATGTCCATCGAGTGGGGTGATGCCATCCAGCCATCTCATCCTCTGTCGTCCCCTTCTCCTCCTGCCCTCAATCCCTCCCAGCAGCAGGGTCTTTTCCAATGAGTCAGCTCTTCGCATGAGGTGGCCAAAGTACTGGAGTTTCAGCTTTAGCATCAGTCCTTCCAATGAACACCCAGGACTGATCTCCTTTAGGATGGACTGGTTGGATCTTCTTGCAGTCTAAGGGACTCTCAAGGGTCTTCTCCAACACCACAGTTCAAAAGCATCAATTCTTCGGCGCTCAGCTTTCTTCACAGTCCAACTCTCACATCCATACATGACCACTGGAAAAACCATAGCTTTGACTAGATGGACCTTTGATGGCAAAGTAACGTCTCTGCTCTTCAACATGCTATCTAGGTTGGTCATAACTTTTCTTCCAAGGAGTAAGCGTCTTTTAATTTCATGGCTGCAATCACCATCTGCAGTGATTTTGGAGCTCCCAAAAATAAAGTCTGACACTGTTTCCACTGTTTTGCTATCTCTTTCTCATGAAGTGATGAGACCAGATGCCATGATCTTTGTTTTCTGAATGTTGAGCTTTAAGCCAACGTTTTCACTCTCCTCTTTCACTTTCAAGAGGCTTTTTAGTTCTTTTTCACTTTTGAATTACTTCTTTGCTTATCTCACTTTCAGTCAAGAGAATTGTTGTAATATAATTTTAGCTTGCTGAAAGTTTTGGAGAGACAGCATATGAATTTCTGATTCGTATTAATTCTTTTCTCCATCTCATCCATAATGCATTTCCAAATTATAGGACATATTTTTCTTGTCCCCTAGTTGAAATTACAATTCTATGGCAGTCCAATATTTTGCTGTCTTTCTTTGACAACAGTGATAGCCATCTTATTGGCACATTTTTATGGGGCTGTCTCTTTTTCTCTTGACAGGATCAAAATTTTCATCAAATTCTTCTATATGTATTGAGACTGAAAAGTGACCAAAATTTTTCATTATAAAAGCTTCAGTATCTCAGGTAAACACATCACACCACTTTTTACTAATGTTATGTGAGAAGTGTCCAGATATTTAACAGGGACATTTAGATTTCTTTGGTGAGTAATTCATAGAATGCATGAAATTTGTCACAATTTAACTTTGTGCCACAAGCCCCTCCCAGCACCGCCCCCACCCCCGCCCTTGTACACCTCTTAGACTTTTTAAGTTGTGGGGCCAGATCTTGTCTTTATTTATAATTTTTATATATTGTTATCAAGACTTTTATTATTAATTTTAATTTTTTAAAATATTTCACTAATGTATATTTTTACCACATTACTAAGACATTTGTCACCCCCTCTCTATTTGAGGCAACTTTCTAACTTGCCTGAACCTAATCCCAACACTGGGAGGAATTTTTGATGTGAAGTGTTGTGAAAATTATGTCTGAAAATCTGGAAACATCCCCTTCTCCCATCCCTTACTGTATTTTTTCCTTACAAGTTCTCTTTGTCTTTATAATATTATTTTACCTATACTGTCACCAGAGGTAGTCTGAAGTTAAGTGAAATGAACATTGGAATTATTTGTATCATTTATTTATACATTTCACAGAGTAGTTTTGATCTGCCAAACAACTTGCTAAGATTTAGGGGCTCCAGAAAGAGCTTCCAGCATGCTGTGCGTTTTCTCCTCTGTGATAGACACAGCCTTAGCATCGGAGCCTGGGCACTGCTCCTTCATATGCCTGCAGACATCCCTTTGTCCAGGAGGCCCCATTTGGGAGATGCTAACTTCTCTGATCCTTAAGTTTAAAACATCTGAAAAAAGCATTAAGTAGTCAGTTAAAGTATATCACACCCCAAATACAAAATTAGGACAATCTGTGTGAACTTCCTTGAAAAGATTTCCATGATAAATATATAGAAGGTACAGTGATACCTTTGGTATAATTATATGAAAGCATATCCAAAAAGAATATTGATCCTACAGAGACAGTTTGAGATGCCAGCCCCTCAACTTTAGTGGATAGGGGCCTTGTTGAGGTCTCCCTGGGCCAGTCTTGATATTTCCTGGCACTGGGACTCAGGCGCATGGGGTGGACGGGCGAGGGCGGCTCTGGACAGTGTTATTTGCCAAGTCTATGTGGCAGCTCTAACAGGCCAGGCCTTAAATTTGTGTAAAGTGCTTGCCTATTTATTCTGTTCTTCACGACTACATTATTAGGATATATGAATATTCTCCAGTTAGTAGATGAGATTTGGGGATTATATGCATTTTTCTGTGTTAAATATCATTACCATGGTTATCTCCATGGACCTGCAGCAGAGAAAGGAGGTGCCTGCTCCAGCAGGCCCAGACTACAAGCAGCCCTTTGAAGAACGCTGCTTCTGTTCTGAGGCTGAGGCTGAGCACAGGTGTGCTGAGGTTCCAAGGCTTCCCCTGGGTTGAGTGGCTTCAGAGGCCACGGAGCTGAGCCCTGGCTGCAGAGCCATGATAGAGAACTGAGAGCAGCACCCCCCTGACAGGGTGCACCGCAGGTTTCCCCACGTGTCCAGAGAGCTGTGCCCAAACCTAATCTATAAGGCCGAGTCTCCAGCACTTGTCTTCCAGAAGCCACAGAGGCAGAACACGGTTCCTGAGGAGAAAGCTGTGGTGGCCTCTGGTAGACAGCCTGAGGGAGCATGCCTCAGAGTCTGGTCCTTTCTGGGGGCTCTGTCCCAGGACATGCTGTGGGGGGCCCCTCTCCAGCCAGCCCCCTCATTCTTCATTAGTTTCCCAAATGGCTCTTGAGTACCAAGTAAAGCCTAAGCACCTGAGACTGGAAATAGAACAGTGATGCATGTTCTGGAAAAAAATAGCTATTTCAGCTAGAAGACACAAAATAGACCGAAATATACATGCCTGGGGCAATAAAAGCACCTTTCCCAGCTGGGAAACTCAAAGGACTACCATCTGGGAAACTTTTATCACTCTAGCAGGAAGGAGGAAGGAGAAGAAAGGTGGTAATTGTTTTTGACTTTGGGGACAAAAATGTTCTCTTCTAGTGGCTTTTACTTCCTTTATGAAGTGGCATCCAGCACATCTGAGATTGAGGGAATGGAAGTTTGTTAAAGAGAATGTTTGAAATCGTTTATGAAGAATAAGAGAGTTGATGGTGGAACCAAAGATATAAGCTCCAAAAAACCAGGGAGCCTTATCACTATGTTCACTTATGTATCCTAGGTGTACCTGTGTGTGCTAGCTACATCATGCCTCACTCTCTGCGACCCCATAGACTGTAGCCCATCAGGCTCCTCTGTCCATGGGATTTTGCAGGCAAGAATACTGGAGTGGGGTGCTTCTCCAGGGGGTCTTCCTGACCCAGGGATGGCACCCGCATCTTCTGCATTGGCAGGCGGATTCTTCACCACTACACCATCTGGGAAGCCTTCAGTGCATGCAGAGGGAACTTACCAAAGATATAGGGTGAATGAAATTATGAATTCCATGCAGTACTGGAGAGGCCCATTAGTCGTAGACCATAGAACTATGGTAGCACGATATACTCGTTGGCATGATTTTATCTAATAGGTCTCCACCGCGTACCTGAGGTCAGGTGTGGAAGAGGCAGAGGGTTTGACTTCTGCCAGACAGGAGTGAAGACACAAGGGTGACATGAGGGCCTGAAAAATGTTGCTTAACTGATGGACCAGGAAGTCCGCTCTGTTAGTTTCCAGAAGCTGCCATAACAAAATGCCGCAGACTGGGTGGCTTAGACAACAGAGAATTATTTTCTCACTGTTCTGGAGGCTAGAAATCTGAGATTGAGGCATAGGCAGATTTGGTTTCTCCGGAGCCTCTCTTCCTGGCTCGCAGACAGCTGCCTTCTTGCTGTGTCCTCACATGGCTTTTCTCTGTGTGTGCCCATCCTGGTCTCTCTTCCTTTTGTGAGGACACCAGGCAGACACCAGGTGGTCCAGTGGGTTAGGACTCTGCACTTCTACTTCGAGGGGCATGGGTTCAGTCCCTGGTAGGGGAACTAAGATCCAGCAGGGGTGGGAGGGAGGTGGGGAGACACTAGTCATATTGGGTTAGGACCCCACCCTAAGGGTCTCATTTTAACTTAATCACCTCTTTAAAGGCCTTACCTCCAAATCCCAATGCATTCTTAGGTACTGGATGTTGAGCTTTTAATAAACAAATGTGTATAGAATACACATTTCAGCCCATAACATCTACATGGAGAGAGAGAACAGATCAGAGGCTGGTGATGGAGAATAAGAAACTAAAGACCCACAGACTGTAATTCCTTGACTAATTGGCCACTGGAGGGCAATTTAGACAATTTGGAGAAACTGAAGACGGAGGTCAGAGGGTGGGATGCTAGGCTGTATTAGTGTATGACTTCAGATTGCAGACCAGCTCCTAAGGAAAAGCGAAGATCTGTGAGTCAGGTGTAACTTGTCATGTGACCCATGGCCAGTCACGGGCACTCTAAGCCACCGCCTCTCTTGGTGAGTAGTCTTCGTCAGTGGGAGCAAAATGAAGGTCACTGTCCTGAGACACTCCTCCAATTCCCCTAGTCCTGGGTCTTCTGCGTGCATGGTTACTCATCCTGTCCGAACTTCAAGTTAGAAGAATCAGATTGTCTTTGAATGAGTGACAGGTGTTATTAATTGTATAATAAAAAAGCAGGTAGTAATTCTCCCTGGGCTTTACTTGCTCTGTGTGAACTTATCTGTAGGCGATAAAGGCTGATTCTCACGGCCTGGATATGGGAGCCAAGGCAGCTGAAGACTGGTGTGGCCACACTGACCCCGACCCCCTCTCTCCTCCAGGTGGAAATGGCACCACAGGGAGCTCAGTGGCTCTGTTTTCTGTTTCATGGAGATGCCTTTTAGGTGACTCCACTTCTTTGTGGCTCTTCTTTTTCAGCCATCACGCCACTCTGCCCTTCAGTGGTGCTAACCCAGGTCATGTGGATGGAGAGGGATGTGGAAAGTCTTTGGACTCTCTGGTCACCTTGGTTTCAGTGAGTGAGTAGTGGTCCAAGGTAAGGCCAGAAAAATCGCACTCTTGTCATGAATTGCAGAACCACCTGCGGTGCATGTGCTTTCTGTGTCCTGAAGAAGTTATCCCATGACTGTATCAAGCATATAACTAACGATCCCAGCTGGTGCGTGCCAAGTCCCTTCAGTCATGTCTGACTCTGCAACCCTATGGACTGTAGCCTGTCAGGCTCCTCTGTCCATGGGATTCTCAAGGCAAGAATAGTGGAGTGAACCCAGGTCTCTTATGTCTCCTGCACTGGTAGGCGGGTTCTTTACCGCTAATGCCACCTGGGAAGCCCACAGAGGACACCTCAACCCTGATGGGCCAGGTGTTGGTGTTGCGTACAAGATCCTGCACGATATCAGAAAGAATGGCTGTAAGGAAGGCCAAAAAGGAGTTTGGGAGGCCTCAGAACAGCCCTGATTGTGTTCAAAGGCTGGCTTTCCCTCTTCCACTATCAGTCCCCAGGCTACACCCAAACACTTGTCAGGATGGCGCAAGTCCATTGCACTGTGTCAGTGTTCTAGTCAGTCACCAACAGGTGGCGCCAGCATCAGATAGTTGGGAAGGGAGTCAGGGAGTGGGACAGGCTTGATTCAATTCATTGCTCAGTCGTGTCCAACTGTTTGCGACCCCATGGACTGCAGGATGCCAGTCTTGATTAGTGATAAGGACTGTGGAGAAAGCTGAGCGCCAAAGAATTGATGCTTTTGCACTATGGTGTTGGAGAAGACTCTCGAGGGTCCCTTGGACTGCAAGGAGATCCAACCAGTCCATTCTAAAGGAGATCAGTCCTGGGTGTTCTTTAGAAGGACTGATGCTAAAGCTGAAACTCCGATACTTTGGTCACCTCATGCAAAGAGTTGACTTATTGGAAAAGACTCTGAGGGATTGGGAGCAAGAGGAGAAGGGGACGACAGAGGATGAGATGGTTGGATGGCATTACCGACTCGATGGACATGAGTTTGAGTGAAATCCGGGAGTTGGTAATGGACAGGGAGGCCTGGCGTGCTATGATTCATGGGGTTGCAAAGAGTCAGACACGACTGAGCGACTGAACTGAACTGAACTGATAGGGATATCCCTGTTCCTTCCCACCCAGGGGGGCTTCTTTCCCTGCTTTTTTAGTGTCCCTTCTTTCCACCCACCCAATCCCTAACCCTTTCCTGATTGTCTCTTCATTTTCTGGCAGGCCCTGTGTGGCTTCACTGTGAACATTTCCATCATTGATGGCTGTTTGACCCTATGCCTTGCATTGATGTTGTCAAGTCAGGCCACGTGCAGTCTCAGTGAGGCGTTAAATCCTTGTGCAGGGTCACCAGCCAGTGGGAGAGTTTATTTGAGTTCAAAGTTTGTGTCAATACAGATGAATATCACAGCTATAGTAGATCCTTAAGTAGCACGTACCATTTTATTCAGCCTTAGCACATCCATCTCAGTCTCCAAGCATGGCAACATTCGCATCCTCCACCCAGTTTTCACTCAGTTCTGCATCAACTACACAGTGGATACTTTTCTAACATTCTGACATCTTCAGTTCAGTTCAGTTCAGTTCAGTCACTCAGTCGTGTCCAACTCTCTGCGACCCCATGAATCGCAGCATGCCAGGCCTCCCTGTCCATCACCAACTCCCGGAGTTCACTCAAACTCATGTCCATCGAGTGGGTGATGCCATCCAGCCATCTCATCCTCTGTCGTCCCCTTCTCCTCCTGCCCCCAATCCCTCCCAGCATCAGGGTCTTTTCCAATGAGTCGACTCTGCATGAGGTGGCCAAAGTATTGGAGTTTCAGCTTCAGCATCAGTCCTTCCAATGAACACCCAGGACTGATCTCCTTCAGAATGGACTGGTTGGATCTCCTTGCAGTCCAAGGGACTCTCAAGAGCCTTCTCCAACACCACAGTTCAAAAGCAACAATTCTTTGGCACTCAGCTTTCTTCACAGTCCAACTCTCATATCCATACATGACCACTGGAAAAACCATAGCCTTGACCAGACAGACCTTTTTTGGCAAAGTAATATCTCTGCTTTTCAATATGCTGTCTAGGTTGGTTATAACTTTCCTTCCAAGGAGTAAGCGTCTTTTAATTTCATGGCTGCAATCACCATCTGCAGTGATTTTGGAGCCCCCCAAAATAAAGTCTGACACTGTTTCCCCATCTATTTCCCATGAAGTGATGGGACTGGATGCCATGATCTTAGTTTTCTGAATATTGAGCTTTAAGCCAACTTTTTCACTCTCCTCTTTCACTTTCATCAAGAGGCTTTTTAGTTCCTCTTCACTTTCTGCCATAAGGGTGGTGTCATCCGCATGTCTGAGGTTATCGATATTTCTCCTGGCAATCTTATTCCAGCTTGTGCTTCTTCCAGCCCAGTGCTTCTTGTGATGTCCTCAGCATAGACGTTAAATAAGCAGGGTGACGATATACAGCCTTGACAGACTCCTTTTCCTATTTGGAACCAGTCTGTTGTTCCATGTCCAGTTCTAACTGTTGCTTCCTGACCTGCATACAGGTTTCTCAAGAGGCAGGTCAGATGGTCTGGTATCCCCATCTCTTTCAGAATTTCCCAGTTTATTGTGACCCACACAGTCAGAGGCTTTGGCATAGTCAATAAAGCAGAAATAGATGTTTTTCTGGAACTCTCTTGCTTTTCCCATGATCCAGTGGATGTTGGCAATTTGATCTCTGGTTCCTTTGCCTTTTCTAAAACCAGCTTGAACATCTGGAAGTTCACGGTTCACGTATTGCTGAAGCCTGGCTTGAAGAATTTTGAGCATTACTTTACTAGTGTGTGAGATGAGTGCAATTGTGCAGTAGTTTGAGCATTCTTTGGCGTTGCCTTTCTTTGGGATTGGAATGAAAACTGACCTTTTCCAGCCACTTTTAAGAGAGAAATTCTCCTGCTTCTGAACCCCTTCAGAGCTTGGCTGCCTGGAGGTCAGGATGGGGGATGACCCAACTCATGGGTCCATCTTCAGGTCCCTAGCTTTGAATCCAGGCCCCTTCTCATGGCTGGAGAGTGACGTGAGTGTTAATGTGAAGATACGTGGAGATTTCTTCCCTGAGTGTGTACATGCTATATTGCCCTTCCCCTCCAGTTTTGCTGAGGTCTTTTAGGGCTCTCTTTTCCCTTTATTTCTTTTTTTTTTAACTGCTTGCTTTTTAAAGTGTTTATTATCTTTGCTCTTCATTGCTGTGTGCAGTCTTTCATCTCATTGCGGTGCATGGGTTTCTCATTGCGGTGGCTTCTCGTTGCAGAACACAGGCTCTAGGGCACATGGGCTTCAGTAGTTATGGTGCATGGCCTTAGTTGCCCCAAGGCAGGTGGGATCCTAGTTTCTGGATCAGGGATTGAACCGAAGGCCCCTGAATTGGCGGGTGGAGTCTTAACCGCTGGGCCACCTCAGAAGTCCCTCTCCCTTCCCTTTAGGTACCTCTTGTCTGCAGGAGAAAGAGCAGAGGACCCCTGTTTCCGCAGCCCCACTAGACCCTGGGTCTGCCCAGCAGTCAGAGAGAGGTGTCTATGCACATTCGTGCCCTTGTACCACCCACTCAGGGCTTTCTACGACCCCTCTGGGGTAGAGGTAGGAAAGAAAAGTAGCTATGGTAAAGCTAAAGCTGGGAAAGCGGTAGGCTATGAACGCTTTCCGCATGGAGCAAGGAGTGAACTGTTACCCACAGCAGCCTTGCTGAGGGCTCCAATCCCTGCCTTCACTGTCACCACTGCTTACTAAACCACAGAGCAGGGTTCTGTGTTTTCTACTGGCTCAGAGCAGGTCACATGGAGAGAGGAGACGATGTGGTGTGATCAGCTGTGTGTTTTAAGTTGCCAGTCGTGTCCGACTCTTTTCAACCCTACGGACCATAGCCTGCCAGGCTTCACTGTCCATGAGATTTTCCAGCCAGTACCAGAGTGGGTTGCCCTTTCCTTCTTCAGGGGATCTTCCTGACCGAGGGATCGAACCCGTACCTCTTATGTCTCCTGCACTGGCAGGTGGGTTCTTTAGCGTCACTTGATCAGCTGTATGTTTTCCTCAAGGCTGAGAGTAGAGTAGAAAGAATGTCCGGCCCTGCAGTTTTCATCAGGGAGGGTGTATTGTCTTTGGTGCAGATGGAAGCTCCTCCCCACCATGGTCACAGGGTTGTTTGCTTTTTTTTTCCCCCTCACACTTCTGAACTCACGGCCTTACTACTCCCAAATCTTGAGTTCCTCTTTGGGGATGTGTAAAGTTCATTTTCTCTAACTATTTCCTAGATGCTCAGTGGGGAATCTTTGCCCCATGAGGCAGGTATAACCTGATCCACTCCATGCCACGACGCCATAATGTGCAGGGTGCTGAGAGGGCAGAGGAAAGGGCTGACTGGTCCGTCTAATTTGCTGTGGTCTTTGTTACAGTTTCTCACTTTTGCAAGCATTGAATGATTGTTTAGTGGTCACTTGTTTTTCTAACAGCAGTATAATGGAAAAATTAATGAATTTTTAAAGTGGGCTATCTTCACAAATACAGATGAAGGAAACCAGGATGGTGGTGTATCAGCAACACCACTGTGAATTTCCCTGGCTAACAGTTGTCTCATTTTATAAGCCAAAGCCAGCTCTCCAATAAAGGCTGGAGGGATCCCTTCCTTTCCCTAAATCTGAGCTCATGGGATATGCTGTTTCCCCCTGAACATAGCAGAGATGGGTGACACCATTCTCCTTTAGGAAAAAACAAGTATATACGGGGAACAATAAATATTCTTTCCAGAGGAAAGGTCTCAAGAGAGACCATCCTTTTCCAAAGAATGTGATATAAGAGCTAACTGATATTCTCTTAATGTAATAAAAACAGGGAAGATTTCCTCCCAGGAGGTTATTGAAGAGCACTTTCTGCCTGATTAGAAGTGTCACTCCCTCCCTCCATATGCAAAGCCTAGGGCAGAGTTAAGGACGTCCAGGGACCTGGCCCAGGCGGGTGGGATCTGGCCTGGACGTAAACTCTATGGGGAGCGTTCAAATGCAGATCAGTTAGAAGGGGTGAAGCATGGCACTTTGCAGATGGTTTCACAGTATTGTTTTTTCTCTTTCTTGTTGCTTAGAAAGGTGTGGAGAGGCATGAAGCTCAAGAAGGGAGGGGATGGAGAAGGAAATGACAACCCACTACTGTATCCTTGCCTGGGAAATCTCAGGGACAAGGGAGCCTGGTGGGCTACAGACTAGGGTCACAAAAGAGTCAGACACGAATTAGCGATTAAACAAGAACAACAACAACATAGCCATTTCTAGTATTTTTTCAATGTAGAACTACATATTGAGAGGGTGGAGAGGGGGTATTCTTATCATCAGCAAAATCCCCACTGACTTTCAGTTCAGTTCAGTCGCTCAGTCATGTCCGACTCTTTGCGACCTCATGAATTGCAGCATGCCAGGCCTCCCTGTCCATCACCAACTCCTGGAGTTCACCCAGACTCATGTCCATCGAGTCAGTGATGCCAACCAGCCATCTCATCCTCTGTCGTCCTCTTCTCCTCCTGCCCCCAATCCCTCCCAGCATCAGACTTTTTTCCAGTGAGTCAACTCTTTGCATGAGGTGGACAGAGTACTGAAGTTTCAGCTTTAGCATCATTCCTTCCAATGAACACCCAGGGCTGATCTCCTTTAGAATGGACTGGTTGGATCTCTTTGCAGTCCAAGGGACTTTCAAGAGTCTTCTCCAACACCACAGTTCAAAAGCATCAATTCTTTGGTGCTCAGCTCTTTCAACAGTCCAACTCTCATTTCCATACATGACCACTGGAAAAACAGTAGCCTTGACTAGACAGACCTTTGCTGGCAAAGTAATGTCTCTGCTTTTGAATATGCTATCTAGGTTGGTCATAACTTTCCTTCCAAGGAGTAAGTGTCTTTTAATTTCATGGCTGCAATCACCATCTGCAGTGATTTTGGAGCCCCCAAAAATAAAGTCTGACACTGTTTCCACTGTTTCCCCATCTACTTCCCATGAAGTGATGGGACTGGATGCCATGATATTAGTTTTCTGAATGTAGAGCTTTAAGCCAACTTTTTCACTCTCCTCTTTCACATTCATCAAGAGGCTTTTTAGTTCCTCTTCACTTTGCTTGCCTGAAATTAGATCTTCTCTCTTCCACTTGAAGAGTCACCTGTGCTTCAGTTCTGGTGTTGTATACATGAACTTGGCCTCAGGGCAGACATATGTGTGCTGGAATGCTCCATATCCACACACACCACACATGCCATTGCAAACGGAAAGAAGTGGAGAAAATACACAGTGGGCCGCACTGTTCACACTTGATTAATTGAAGGTCCATTCAAAAATGTGTCTTTCTTCAGCAGCTAAAGCATCTTTTGGGGAGAGATTATTGTATATTTTATTTACAGTGGTTTGCAAATAAATGTCAAGCTATACAATTTTAAAAAAGAAGAGAGAGGATTGCTCTGGGGCCACAGCTCGCAAGAGGCAGAGTCAGCTTTGAGCAGTCAGCTTGGGGACAATTATTTTCTTCTCTATTTCACAGATGACAGGCGGTAACTGAGGCCAGGTGGTTTGTAAGACTCTTTTCCAGTGGATACTGCCCTTTTGCAAGTGGTTGGTGCTAAACCTGTATGAAGTCCTACTGAAAGTGTCCACCTTAGATTATAACTTGAACGAACATGGCTAGGACTCAAACCCAGCCAAAACCCAGTTTGGGACTCTAACCCACATGAACAGGACTCAAACCCAGCCAAAACGCATGGTACCTGGTTTAAGGACCTAATGAAGCTCAGGTTCTTGATGTCTCATCACAGAAAGAATCCAGTGAGAGCTGAAGTGACAGATAAGAAGTGGATTTATTTAGAGAGGAAACACACCCCACAGACAGGGTGTGGGCATCACAGAGGGAGAGTCTAGAGGCCTCAAAATGTGATGTGGTTAGCTTTTATGGGTTGGGTAATTTCATAGGCTAATGAGTGGGAGGATTATTCCAACTATTTGGGGAAAAGGGTGGAGATTCCCAGGAGCTGGGCCACCGCCCAGCTTTGGTCTTTTGATGGTGCCTTGGAGCTGTCATTCAGACTTAAATTGAAGAAAGTGGGGAAAACCATTAGACCATTCAGGTATGACCTAAATCAAATCCCTTATGACTATACAGTGGAAGTGAGAAATAGATTTAAGGGACTACATCTGAGAGACAGAGTGCCTGATGAACTATGGACAGAGGTTCGTGACATTGTACAGGAGACAGGAATCAAGACTATCCCCAAGAAAAAGAAATGCAAAAAAGCAAAATGGCTGTCTGAGGAGGCCTTATAAATAGCTGTGAAAAGAAGGGAAGTGAAAAGGAAAGGAGAAAAGGAAAGATATACCCATTTGAATGCACAGTTCCAAAGAATAACAAGGAACGATAAGACAGCCTTCCTCAGTGATCAGTGCAAAGAAATAGAGGAAAAGAACAGAATGGGAAAGACTAGAGATCTCTTCAAGAAAATTAGAGATACCAAGGGGACATTTCATGTGAAGATGGGCTCAATAAAGGACAGAAACAGTATCGACCTAACAGAAGCAGAAGATATTAAGAAGAGGTGGCAAGAATAACACAAGAAGTGTACAAAAAAGATCTTCACAACCCAGATAATCATGATGGCGTGACACTCACCTAGAGCCAGACATCCTGGAATGTGAAGTCAAGTGGGCCTTAGGAAGCATCACTACAAACAAAGCTAATGGAGATGATAGAATTCCAGTTGACCTATTTCAAATCCTGAAAGATGATGCTGTGAAAGTGCTGCACTCAATATGCCAGCAAATTTGGAAAACTCAGCAGTGGCCACAGGACTGGAAAAGGTCAGTTTTCATCCCAAGCCCAAAGAAAGGCAATGCCAAGGAATGCTTAAACTACCACACAATTGCACTCGAGGGCGATGGTACTCCACTCCAGTACTCTTGCCTGGAAAATCCCATGGATGGAGGAGCCTGGTAGGCTGCAGTCCATGGGGTCGTGAAGAGTCAGACAGGACTGAGTCACTTCACTTTCACTTTTCACTTTCATGCATTGGAGAAGGAAATGGCAACCCACTCCAGTGTTCTTGCCTGGAGAATCCCAGGGATGGGGGAGCCTGTTGGGCTGCGGTCTGTGGGGTCGCAAAGAGTCAGACACGACTGAAGCGACAGCAGCAGCAGCATCACACGCTAGTAAAGTAACGCTCAAAATTCTCCAAGCCAGGCTTCAGCAATACGTGAACCATGAACTTCCAGATGTTCAGACTGGTTTCAGAAAAGGCAGAGGAACCACAGATCAAACTGCCAACATCCATTGGATCATCGAAAAGCAAGAGAGTTCCAGAAAAACATCTATTTCTGCTTTATTGACTATGCCAAAGCCTTTGACTGTGTGGATCACAATACACTGTGGAAAATTCTGGAAGAGATGGGAATACCAGACCATTGACCTGCCTCTTGAGCAACCTGTATACATGTCAGAAAGCAACAGTTAGAACTGGACATGGAACAACAGACTGGTTCCAAATAGGAAAAGGAGTCTGCCAAGGCTGTATATTGTCACCCTGCTTATTTAACGTCTATGCAGAGTACATCACGAGAAACGCTGGGCTGGAAGAAGCGCAAGCTGGAATCAAGATTGCTGGGAGAAATATCAATAACCTCAAATATGCAGATGACACCACCCTTATGGCAGAAAGTAAAGAAGTAAAGAGCCTCCTGATGAAAGTGAAAGAGAAGAGTGGAAAAGTTGGCTTAAAGCTCAACATTCAGAAAACGAAGATCATGGCATCCGGTCCAATCACTTCATGGGAAATAGATGGGGAAACAGTGAAAACAGTGTCAGTCTTTTTTTTTTTTTTGGCTCCAAAATCACCACAGATGGTGATTGCAGCCATGAAATTAAAAGACACTTACTCCTTGGAAAGAAAGTTTTGACCAACCTAGACAGCATATTAAAAAGCAGAGATATTACTTTGTCAACAAAAGTCCTTCTAGTCAAGGCTATGGTTTTTCCAGTGGTCATGTATGAATGTGAGAGTTGGACTATAAAGAAAGCTGAGTGCCAAAGAATTGATGCTTTTGAACTGTGGCGTTGGAGAAGACTCTTGAGAGTCCCTTGGACTGCAAGGAGATCCAACCAGTCTATCGTAAAGGAGATCAGACCTGGGTGTTCATTGGAAGGACTGATGTTGAAACTGAAATGCCAATACTTTGGCCACCTGTTGACAAGAGCTGACTCATTGTAAAAGACCCTGATGTTGGGAGGGATTGAGGGCAGGAGGAGAAGGGGACGACAGAGGATGAGATGGTTGCATCACCGTCCCAATGCACATGGGTGTGGGTGGACCCCAGAAGTTGGTGCTGGATTGGGAGGCCTGGCATGCTGTAGTTCATGAGGTTGCAAAGAGTTGGACACGACTGAGCAACTGAACTGAACTGGAGCTGTCATGGCGCCTGTGGGTGTACCATTTTCCTTTCTGATTGAGGATCAAGGTCTAGTCAAAGTTTACTTGTCTGCCATCTTGGACCTATTTGATTCTAATGAGTTTATGTTGTATCCTTGGGCTATGTCATTCTTTCAAGAGCTGTGCCCTGTCCCCTTCCCTCCTGTTTCACTATCAAGGCCTTGACTCAGCACTGAATATTTATATGCTACTTGAACCTTGAGACTCAAGGGAACCTGAGATCTTACTGCACTTGCACTGGTGATAGATTAGCTAGTTACCAAGGCAGATAATGTAGGAGGATGAGAGAAATATTAGGAGTGAGGCACAGGGTGAGCAGGGGAGGGGCTCCCTGTGAACCCAGTTTCTAGAAGGGGTGACTTGGGGTTGTTAGGCAGTTAGAATAGGAAAAAGGAGTCCAAATTGGTGGGGCTAAAAGGCAAAGAAGGGAAAAGCCTGAAAAAATAGAACAAAGGAAGGTTCAAGGACCAGAGTGAGAACCTCAGATAAAACAAATAGCCCTCCTGGCTAGCCCAGTTTACATAGGGCAGGCTCAGGGGGAAGAAAAAAATCAAACAAAAAGAGGAGCCAAAATTGAGGGCGGGGTAGAGAGAGCTTCTCTTCTCTTCCTATTCTTTGGGTCGACCCGCCCTCATGCCTCGAGGATGTATTTTCCTTTGCTTTCTAAATAAAACTGAGCTGTAACACAGAGCTGTAACACTGGTCCCTCTGTCACTTCAAATTTTTGCTGCAGCGAGACAGAACTAAGGAAATTCCAAACTCCCCCAACAGGGGCACTTGAGTTTTCCTAACAGCCCACTGCCACCTTCAGTTCAGTTAAGTTGCTCAGTCATGTCTGACTCTTTGCGACCCCATGAACCAAACCACGCCAGGCCTCCCTGTCCCTCACCAACTCCCAGGGTCCACGCAAACGCATGTCTATTGAGTCGGTGATGCCATCCAACCATCTCATCCTCTGTCGTCCCCTTCTCCTCCTGCCCTCAATCTTTCCCAGCATCAGGGTCTTTTCCAGTGAGTCAGCTCTTCTCATCAGGTGGCCAAAGTATTGGAGTTTCAGCTTCAACATCAGTCCTTCTAATGAACACCCAGGACTGATCTCCTTTACGATAGACTGGTTGGATCTCCTTGCAGTCCAAGGGACTCTCAAGAGTCTTCTCCAACACCACAGTTCAAAAGCATCAATTCTTTGGCACTCAGCTTTCTTCACAGTCCAACTCTCACATCCATACATGACCACTGGAAAAACCATAGCCTTGACTAGATGGACCTTTGTTGGCAAAGTAATGTCTCTGCTTTTCAATATGCTACCTAGGTTGGTCATAACTTTTCTTCCAAGGAGTAAGCGTCTTTTAATTTCATGGCTGCACTCACCACCTGCAGTGATTTTGGAGTCCCAAAAAATAAAGTCTTACACTGTTTCCACTGTTTCCCCATCTATTTCCCATGAAGTGATGGGACCAGATGCCATGATCTTTATTTTCTGAATGTTGAGCTTTAAGCCAACGTTTTCGCTCTCCTCTTTCACTTTCATCAAGAGGCTTTTTAGCTCCTCTTCACTTTTTGCCATAAGGGTGGTGTCATCTGCATATCTGAGATTATTGATATTTCTCCTGGCAATCTTGATTCCAGCTTGTGTCTCTTCCAGTCCAGCGTTTCTCATGATGTACTCTGCATATAAGTTAAATGAGCAGGGTGACAATATACAGCCTTGACGTACTCCTTTTCCTATTTGGAACCAGTCTGTTGGTCCGTGTCCAGTTCTAGCTGTTGCTTCCTGACCTGCATACAGATTTCTCAAGAGGCAGGTTAGGTGGTCTGGTATTCCCATCTCTTTCAGAATTTTCCACAGTTTATTGTGATCCACACAGTCAAAGGCTTTGGCATAGTCAAGAAAGCAGAAATAGATGTTTTTCTGGAACTCTCTTGCTTTTTCCATGATCCAGTGGATGTTGGCAATTTGATCTCTGATTCCTCTGCCTTTTCTAAAACCAGCTTGAACATCAGGGAGTGCATGGTTCACGTATTGCTGAAGCCTGGCTTGGAGAATTTTGAGCATGACTTTACTAGCGTGTGAGATGAGTGCAACTGTGCGGTAGTTTGAGCATTCTTTGGCATTGCCTTTCTTTGGGATTGGAATGAAAACTGACCTTTTCCAGTCCTGTGGCCACTGCTGAGTTTTCCAAATTTGCTGGCATATTGAGTGCAGCACTTTCACAGCATCATCTTTCAGGATTTGAAAGAGCTCAACTGGAATTCCATCACCTCCACTAGCTTTGTTCGTAGTGATGCTTCCTAAGGCCCACTTGACTTCACATTCCAGGATGTCTGGCTCTAGATGAGTGATCACACCATTGTGATTATCCGGGTCATGAAGATCTTTTTCGTACAGTTCTTCTGTGTATTCTTGCCACCTCTTCTTAATATCTTCTGCTTCTGTTAGGTTGATACATTTCTGTCCTTTATTGAGCCCATCTTTGCATGAAATGTCCCCTTGGTATCTCTAATTTTCTTGAAGAGCTCTCTAGTCTTTCCTGTTCTATTGTTTTCCTCTATTTCTTTGATCGCTGAGGAAGGCTTTCTTATCTCTCCTTGCTATTCTTTGGAACTCTGCATTCAAATGGGTATATCTTTCTTTTCTCCTTTGCTTTTTGCTTCTCTTCTTTTCACAGCTATTTGTAAAGCCTCCTCAGACAGCCATTTTGCTTTTTTGCATTTCTTTTTCTTGGGGATAGTCTTGATTCCTATCTCCTATACAATGTCACAAACCTCATCCATAGTTCATCAGGCACTCTGTCTCTCAGATGTAGTCCCTTAAATCTATTTCTCACTTCCACTGTATAGTCATAAGGGATTTGATTTAGGTCATACCTGAATGGTCTAATGGTTTTCCCCACTTTCTTCAGTTTAAGTCTGAATTTGGCAATAAGGAGTTCATGATCTGAGCCACAGTCAGCTCCCGGTCTTGTTTTTGCTGCTTCTCCATCTTTGGCTGCAAAGAATATAATCAATCTGATTTCAGTGTTGGCCATCTGGTAATGTCCACGTGTAGAGTCTTCTCTTGTGTTGTTGGAAGAGGGTGTTTGCTATGACCAGTGCGTTCTCTTGGCAGAACTCTATTAGTCTTTGCCCTGCTTCATTCTGCACTCCAAGGCCAAATTTGCCTGTGACTCAGATTGGGGGAAGGGATTGTTACCTTTACTCAGTGCTGTGGCTGTGCAATCACACAATCTAGCTCTCCTTGGTACACTTAGCGTGTCCAAAAAATTGTATGTATATCTTGTGCTGTTCCTTGTGACCCAAACAAAATTCTAATTTTAATAAATGTGTGGAATTGCAGAGAATGTCCACCCATGTTTTTAAGTGGAGTCCCCAGGAGTATGGAGATACAGGTGCTCTGTATTTCACCTTCCACCATGACTGGATAAAATGTTGAGCTCACACCTCCAATATATTTATTTTTATTGATAATATACATGTTTGCTACAGTTACAAAATATTATGCCTATTATAACATATATATTGTAATAGAAATTTTTAGGTGGATAATCTGTGATAAAACATTTTAAAATTGTGTCTTTTTATAATTAAAAGGGCATCATGACTTGTCCTCAAAAAATACATGCACTTCTAAAAGGATATGACAGTCTGCATTGATATGAGCTGCCAGGCCATTATTTTAGGAATACTGTGATATCTCACAGAATCCATGTGAGAGTTAAACAATAAAGCCTGAGAAGAGGTAAGAATTATGTAAACTGGTGGCTCAGACGGTAAAGTGCGGGAGACCAGGGTTCAATCCCTGGTTTGGGAAGATCCCCTGGAGAAGGAAATGGCAATCCACTCCAGTATTATTGCCTGGAAAATCCCATGGACAGAGGAGCTTGGTAGGCTACAGTCAATGGGGTCGCAAAGAGTCGGACACGACTGAGCAACTTCACTTTCCAGCAACCTTAGAACATTCTCATTCATGTGACTCAGCTCCTAAGTCTTAGCTTCTGGCTTTCCTGAGTCAAATTCTTAAGAATAGCTTCCTGATTTTTTTCACACTGGTTTTATCATTCATAGCTTCCAGGTCCTGAAATCACGGCTGGAAGGCAGTTCTTAGGGAAGTTCTGTGAAGACAGATAAGGTGCCCTCCTCCACCTGGATTCCATCCTTGGTTTCCCAGTCTCTGCATCCTTATCCACATGGTTTTGGAGGTACCCAATCCAGTTGTCCCATTCCATCTGCCACTGTACCGCCTTCTGGTGGAGACAACAAGTATCACATGCATAAACTGCTTATAATAAACATTAGAAGGCCGCTGTTCTCAGAGTGTCCTTTGTCTATCACAGTCTTTTTTTTTTTTTTTTTTTTGGCTGTGCTGGATCTTCATTGCTGCATGTAGGCTTTCTCTCATTGTGGAGAGCAGGATCTACTCTTCACTGGGGTGCGTGAGCTTCTCTTTATGGTAGACTTTCTAGTTGTGGAACACCGTCTCTAGGCACACGGACTTCAGTTGTTGTTCTGTGACATGTGGAATCTTCCTGGACCAGAGATCAAACCCACGTCCCCTGCTTTGGCAGGCAAATTGTAACCACTGGACCACTAGGAAAGTTCTGTCCATCACAATCTTGTTAGACTTTTCTGCAGATTATGAACCCAGTTGAAAATTTGAGTGTGACCAGATCCACACAAGAGAAGAAAAAGGAAGAGAGAGAAAAAACAAACACAAAAAAACCAAAAATATCTTAAAAAAAGAATAATGAAGTAAAACGGTGCATGCTAAGTTGCTTCAATTGTGTCTGACTCTTTGCAACGCTATGGACTGTAGCCCATCAAGCTCCTCTGTCCATGAGATTCTCCAGGCAAGAATACTGCAATGTGTTACCATGCCCTCCTCCAGGGGGTCTTCCTGACCCAGGGATCGAACCTGTGTCTCTTTTGTCTCCTGCATTGGCAGGCAGGTTCTTTACCATTAGCACCATCTGGGAAACCCAAAGTAAAGGTACAGTTACTCAATTTTTGTATTTTGGGAAAACAAAGAACAATACCTATAGAGACTGCCGAACTGATTTCCGCCACTGATAATGAGGCAATAATTGAATAGCATAATATTCTTTTCCTCCCATTACATTCCCTTCCAGGGTTATTCGCCTCCTCAGTTAACCAGTTTTTTGCAGTCATGTCTCTTGAAGATCTTTCTATGCCTTCCAAAGGGACCTGAAATCTCTTACTTGGGTAACAAGACTTGAAAAGATGGCACTCCTTTTGCAGATGACTAGGAAATTTGGAGACAGGAAGAAGACTACAGAGAAATACTATGAATTATTTTGTTGAGCCATCCTATCCAACCTCTATGGTACCTTCTTAAGGAAACTAATGGGAAGAATTGAACAAGAATACAATTATTATTCAATTCTTGTTCAATTCTTGAATAAGAACAAGTGATCTTGTTCTTGAACAAGAACACTGCTTTTGTTCAAAGCAGTACCTGGTCCAAAGTGGAGCCAACAATATTAGTTTACAAATCAAGTCTAGTAATATTATTTCTACAGTTCAGTTGTTTCCTATAATCCTGTGAATACAACCTAGCACTTTGGCATTTATAATAGACATTTGATGCACCATTCAAATCTCTCTTAAAGACCTAAGAACCAGTTCCTTATAGCTACTGATAGAGTGTCATGCTTCATGCTTGCAGATCTTCTCTGGAAACTGCTCTTGGCTAAGGTGAGTCATTTAGCCCAAAGTTATTTCCCCCTCCTGGGGCAGCCTTCATCCAATTTTCAGTCTGTTTTCCCAGGTATATGACCTATAGTAGCATAACATATGAGATCTATTTTTAACCCCCAGACATAAAAAATAATGAATGAGCCCTGCTCATATGGCTCTGTTAAGAGATTAAGTTGCTGCTGCTGCTAAGTCGCTTCAGTTGTGTCCGACTCTTAGTGACCCCGTGGACTGCAGCCCACCAGGCTCCTCCGTCCATGGGATTTTCCAGGCAAGAGTACTGGAGTGGGGTGCCAGTGCTTTCTCTGAGAGATTAAGTTACTTTTTAAAACATCACTCTTCCCAGATGGACCATTTGGATCAGCTACTTCTTGGAGTTAAAAATAAGGTACTTCTCTTTCTCTTGTTGACTTAAAAAGATGCACAATGGGAGAGTTGTGAGTTAAGTTTTATTGGGAGCAAAATGAGGACTGCAGCCTGGGAGATGGCACCTCAAATAATTCTGAGAAGCTGCTTCAGAAAGGTAGGTAGGGGGAGCTAAATACATGTGGTTTTGGTGAAAGGAGAGTTCATACAACCTAGCACATATCTTAGGAAAGGTTTTCTGCTAGTCACAAGGAGCTGATGTCACCATGAAAAGATTCAGTGCTTTTCTAGATGTGAGGGTTCCCTGGTGGCTCAGATGGTAGAGAATCTACACTTTCACTTTCTCTTAGATGTGAGGAGATGCAAGGGTTGGGATCATGAAATCAGTTCCTGAAATAGCTATCTAAAGACCTGTTCCACCAGTTTTCCTGGATCACAGAGTGCCCCATTCCTGTTCTCCACCCTGGACTCCTGTCAGGTGTGTCAGCAGCTGCAGCAGCAAAGGATTCAGTCCCCAGGGAAAAAAGTGAAAGTCACTCAATCATATCCAACTCTTTGCGACCCCATGGACTATACAGTCCATGAAATTGTCCAGGCCAGAATACTGGAGTGGGTAGCCTGTCCCTTCTCCAGGGGATGTTCCCGACCCAGGGATCAAACCGGGGTCTTGTGCATTGCATGCAGGTGAATTCTTTACCAGCTGAGCTACCTGGGAAGCCCATTCCCTGCAGAGGCAAATGGCAAATGCCCTTGGCAAGCACCCATTTGTAGTTAACATTCTGATGAAAATTTAGTTTATCATTAGATACTAAGGGCACAATAATATAATGACCAGAGGTATAGGGCAGAAGCCAGGTGGAGTATCTCTTCTGATTGTTCTGGTCTACTTGGACAATCATTTCTGAATACACTTTTTTTTTTTTGCCTTGTGTCCCATTCAAGTTAAGCTCTGAAGAAAGAAAGAAAGAAAGTAAAGTTGCTCAGTTGTGTCCAACTCTTTGTGACCCCGTGGACTGTAGCCTACCAGGCTCCTCTGTCCATGGGATTCTACAGGCAAGAATACTAGAGTGGGTTGCCATTTCCTTCTCCAGGGGATCTTGCTGACTCAGGGATCGAAGCCAAGTCTACCGCATTGCAGGCAGATGCTTTACCCTCTGAACTACCGGGGAAGCCCCAACCTCTGACTCAGGAGTAGAGAATTCTCCTGTGGTGCAGGGGACCAGGGTTTGACCCCTGGTTTGGGAAGATCCCCAGTGCAGGGAATGGCTACCCACTCCAGTATTCTTGCCTAGAGAATCTCATGGAAAGAGGAGCCTGGTAGCCTATAGTCCATGGGGTCATAGAGTCAGACACGACTGAGTGACTTTCTCTTCACTGTGGAATTAAAGCCAGTCAGGTTGGTGGAAGCTGCTCACTTCTTCACCTGACAGATAATATGGAAACTACTGGTACTACCTTAAGTGGCTACAATGGGACACATTGTAACTTATTAAACACAGAATTTTTTGAAAAGTATATAACAGAAATACATGTAAAAGGTGTAAATGATTCAATTTATGGTCTTACAAAGTTTAACTCTCTCTCCACCAGTCTAATCTAAGATCACTTGTCTTTTCCTTGCCTAGCATGGAAGCTTTCTGGCAGGCATAGTCTTTCTATAAGAACACTATTAAATTTTTGTGGCAGTTTTCCTCCTTTTTCTAGGATTATGCTTGAAACATTCCAGGTTGGCAGAAGACAGCCAGCGTGTAGCAAGTGTATTTAAGGTTAAATATAACCAGTATTCAGGGAATTGGCCAAAAGACAAAAACAGTTCATAAGTTTACCTTCAGTATAAGAGAAATCCAGCTTCTTAGAGATATGGAAGTTTTAGGCAGCAAAGGTAGAGGTATGTACCTCTTGGAAAATATGTAGTGAAGTTTGGATAGAACAAAGGACATGGATGCCCGGTGCACTCGGGCCCTCACAGGAAGGCTGCACGATGTGACACTCAGCCCTTGCCTTTCCTTGGGGGAGGAGGGGTCCTGCCATTATACGAATTTCTTTTTTAAATTAGTTAATTATTTTATTTTATTTTTGTTTTTGGCTGCTGGGTCTTTGTTGCTGCGTGCGGCCTTTCTCTAGCTGTGGCCAGTGGGGGCTGTTCTCTAATTGCAGTCCACAAGCTTCTCATTGCAGTGGCTTCTTTTATTGTGGAGCACGGGGTCTAGGGTACATGGGCTTCAGTAGTTGTGGCTAATGGGCTTAGTTGCTCTGAGGCATGTGGGGTCTTCCTGGACCAGATATCGAACCTGTGTCCCCTGCATTAACAAGCAGACTTTTAACCACTAGACCATCAGGGAAGTCCAGGAATTTCTTTCTTTGGACTCTGTTGGTCCTTGAGTTCTTCCATGGATGGGTTGTCTTTTCTTTCCTTAATTCATGCATAAGCCTCAGTTTCCTCTCTAGGATCTAGCCAATATCTGACTTGTCCTTCTGAATGTCACAACCCCCTTTATCCATAAAGACTGCTCTGATTTCTACTAGGTATAGGCTGTCAACAGAGGCTGATGTCACTATGGATTTGTGCTGCGGAATTTCCTGTACCTTCCCAGTTTCTTGTGGATGAAGCATCTGACACACACACTTCATCTGGCTTTTAAAGTTACTCTTTCATGGAGTCTGTAACAGGAACTGGGGCAACTTGCTTGCAGGGATCTCTGCTAATTCCCTGTCCTGGGCAAAATGATCTAATCTGTAATGTAGAAGGATCCATTTCCCCACACCCCCTCTTTAATACTCTCCTTCTAAGAGTCTCCTGGGTCTTCTCACTTCTGAGTTGATCATAGATTCTTGTCCTGTTTGCTATTCTTCCCAGTCCAAATGACTAATCATGAAAGCCCAGAAGAATTAGAGTGGGCCCCTCTCATGGTCCTCTGGCTTCCCTTTGTCCCAGTGGAGTGCCCAAGGAAAAAGCTATCCACACTGGGGACTGAATTTCTTCTCCAGAAGCAAATGGCAACACACTCCAGTATTCTTGCCTGGAAAATCCCGTGGACAGAGGAGCCTGGTGGGCCACTGTCCATGGCATCACAGAAGAGTCAGACGTGACTGAGAGACTAAACAGCAGCAACCGTCTGCTGATGATTTCTTCCAAGGAGCTTTGCAACCTTGTCCATGGAGTTAGTCTTTGAAACATGGGTAATAGGAAAAGATGGACTTGGGGAGTGTAGGTCAAGTGAGGAGGTGGTGTTGAAAGACAAAGTGAGGCATAGGTTCCAGTGTCTTTTCATACTCTGTGGGTTGAAAGTAAAAGGCAAGTGGTGAGGTAAAAATGATCCTTGAGTATTGTGGCATCCAGTGATAAAAGGGGATTTGGAGGCTGGGATGGAGCAGACTGCAACCTTTTACTATTGTGTCAGGGGTACAAAGGACTATTGCAATCCTTATGCAAAGTTATGATGAGCACATTTTTCTAATTATAAAGATAAAAGATCTATTATAAAAAATGAGTTTGTGACACTGGGAATTACCATTAATAGAGAAATTGAATGCACCCTCAAACATGAAGTTATACTCAAAATACTGTTGTAGTTTTAAAATATTTGTTTTTTTCATTTATTATTTATAATGTTTGGCTGTGCTGGGTCTTTGTTGCTGCATGCAGGCTTTCTGTGGTCTTGGAGTGAAGGCTCAGTAGTTGGGGCGCACAGGCTTAGTTGCCTGATGGCATGTGAAATCTTCCCGGACCAGGGTCAAACCCATGTCCCCAGCATTGGCAGGCAGAGTCTTTACTACTGGACCACCAGGGAAGCCCCTGTTATGGTTTTTACCCTGAGATTTTCAGGGCCTACTCACCTCCCACTGTCAGACAGTATGTGGAAAGTGAAAGTCAGTCAGTCGTGTCTGACTCTTTTAGACACTGTGGACTGTAGCCTGCCAGGCTCCTCTGTCCATGGAATTCTCCAGACGAGAATACTGGAGTGGTTAGCCATTCCCTTCTCCAGGGAATCTTCCCAACCCAGGGATCAAACTCAGGTTTCCTGCATTGCAGGTAGATTCTTTACCATCTGAGGCTCCAGGGAAGACCAGACAGTATGTGGATCAGATCATTAATCAGAAGCCCTGGGTCTGCCCAGCAGGTTGGAGGAAAGAACCGTATGGGGCTTCTTTTCCTGGGAGGGCTTTGTAGACCTCTTGGTTATTGGACTCCGCTTTCTGCTTCCTTCGAACTCTGCGGGCCCTCATGTTTTCAAAAGTATTCAACATAAGGAAGATTTCTCTTACATGTGTTTCCACAAAATCTGAAAATATCATGCAACTTTAACTTTCTATATGTGTCCACCTGAGAAAACTTAAAGCCAGAAACCACAACAGAACAGGAAGTGACTGTGCTAATAGGAAAGGGCAGTGAAAGTAAAGGGAGTGAAAGCTGAGGGCCCCCTGGGGATTTCAGCCCTGAAGGAGAAGGAAAGTACTGCGATACGGAAGCAAAGGAATAGATCCAGGAAACCAGGCAGGCGTGCCAAGAGAAGTGGACCAGGCTCCAGAATCAGCAAAAGAATACGGGATGTTTTTCCCATTCCAGCCTAGGAGATTCCCTTCTCAATTTTGGATATTGATTTAAGCCATTATGCTGAGTCAATATAAATCAAATATGTCTTTGATATGATCATATCTATTTTTAAAAAAACTTTTTATATTATATTGGAGTATAGCCGATTAACAGTGTTGTGAGTTTCAGAAGAGCAGCGAAAGGACTCAGCCATACATAAATGTGTATCCATTCGCCCCTAAAACTGCCCTCCCATCCAGGCTGCCACATAACATTGAACAGAGTTCCATTTACTATACAGTAGGTCCTTGTTGGTTATCCATTTTAAATATAGTAGTGTGTACATGACCATATCTATTTTTCACTCTTCAAGGTTCTTACCAATTCAGTTGACTTTGTCAGTCAGCCATCAAAAGTGAAATGGAACAGTGTCAAACCAGTTTATCAAAAAAAGACATAAAATATTCTCATATAGGTTTATATGGGGAAAATGAGGAAAAGAGTTACTTGTTGTTAACTCCAAGGAAGGGGCTTTCTAAGAGCTTTAAAATGTACTTACATCAGCTTTGCAAATATTGTTCATTCCGCTTGAGAAAACTGAGACTCAAAGAAATTGAGTTGCCTTCAAGCAGAATAATGTTTCATGCAGAACCTCAGACAGTGAGTTAGAGTTTTTAAGCAACATGTTGGATTTCTGTGGTTTTTTTTTTTTTTTTTTAACTTGCAGAAATATTCTTTTTCTTTTTCCCTGGGCTTCTCTTTTTGGTGGCTACATTTTTACTTTCTGATGATTTTAGTCTATTTTTTGTAATATGATTTTAATCTATTTTTTCTTTACCTTAGATTTTTGGGGAAGAGAAATTCTCTGATCCAGTTTCATTTTTCCATCTAATGAAGGAAAATCCTCAGAATTTTATATCTACTACAGTATGATTATTTTTGAGTCCACAAAATTTCCTGATTTTATAAAGCCAATGCTGACCTCTGTAGAACAATTCCAAAGTTAATTAAGAAAGATCACCAAAAAAAAATATCAAAGTATAGATACGAGAAAAAATTCTTTTCATATATATAGCTTTACCAGAAAATGAACTGTATTATAAACAGCAATGGTGTAAACACAGTAACAGTAAGGAAAGTTAGGTGATCAGAGTAATAGAGAAAATAAATCTCTGGGGAGTTCCCTGGCACTCCAGTGGTTACAACTCTGTGCTTTCACTGCTGTGGCCTGGGGTTCAATCCCTGGTCCAGGAACTAAGATTCCACATGCTGCATGGTACAGAAAAACAAACAAAATCTCAGAAATTGTTATATAATCTATAGTAATTAAGTTTGAAAGTAACATCTTAGATGTTAATATGGAAGAAAAAAGTTTCAATACATGGTTACAATATAAATGCCTGGTAATCTAGACACAAAGTTTATATTCTCATCTCATAGATGAAAAAAAAATTCTCATGTACTATAAAAATAAATGTGAAAGATTTAAAACATAAAGGGAATTGATAATCCATAAGATCAACAGAAGAATGAAAATGGGTGAGGATTGGTTCTACATATTCAGTATTCTGGCATTAGAAGAAAATATAAAGAAAATGAGCTGGTGTTTGTAAAGATAAAGTTGACAAATATTTACACCATAGGAATATAGTTACCATCTGCACTCTAGCCATAGCACTCTGCTAAGTTCTACAACTGTACATCCAGTGTCAAGTCTTAGATTCTTGAAACTGCATCCTCCAGTTTCTGGTGACAGGAGCTTTTTCTTTTGCTTATGGAGTTGTATATAATGTAGTTGAAATGAATTAACAAATTGATTAATATTTTTATGTTTCCTTCTAGCAAAAAAGGAAGTTCCAAGAGGGCTGGCATTTCATTTTTTCCTTCATCCTCACCTTTTAATCCTTCGAAGGCATAAAACCTGCGATTTAGATACATAACTTTAATAAAATGAATGAATGAACTGCAGTTCCACCCTTTGAGTTTGTGAAATCAGTCTTGACATTAATTTCTTTAAGAGAAACAAATGCAAAAAGATTTGAAAGTAAAACTTTAAATAATAATTTTAAAATAAAAAGATGAACACTTGTGTAATTAGCACAAAACAAAAATACTGAAATATAAGAGATATAGTAAAATAGATATTTAAGTATATAAGTACATTAGTAAGATTATCTGCAATTGTCTGGTGCCTGCTATGAACTAAATGCTTTTACTTAAAGTTGTTCAATACTACCAATAAATATTTTGACAGATTTAACCCATTTATTTTATGATGAAGGCAGAAAGAAAGAGGCTTTTGAAATTACTAATATGTGGGGGTATGATGAATTGTATCCATCCACAGTAATTGTTTAAGAGCATACCTCTAATTCCTCAGCTCTTAGACTCTCTTGCAAGCTTGATAATAAAGAGAAGGATTTCATGATTTCTTGCTCTGACAACTTCCCAGGTATTGCAGCTCTGTTCTTTCTTTTCCAGAGAGAAACTGTTTCCTTGGAAGTGCTTTTTCATAACCATTCTGGAATTTTCACAGTTCAGGGGAATTCTTCTGTCTCCAGCTTCAAGCAGGCCTCCAGGACTTGTCCATGCTGATGAAACCCAGTGAAGAATTCCTCCATGCTGGTCTCATTCCAACCAACCTCTTCTGCTGAACAGTTTGAAGACTTGCTGAAGCTTCTGATGGAACATAGCAGTGACCCTTTTGGACCTTGCTGCCATCTGCAGGAAACAACAGAAGACCATTGGAACCAGCTGAATGTCCATCTTTAGGGACTAATCAAATAATGTAGGACCCATCCATTCAGTAGGAAGCAATACAGCTATTTAAAAAGATAAAGAAGTTCTCTATAAATGACTAAGATCTCCAGGTTAAAAAAGATAGGTGCAGAACAGTGAGTATAGTATGTTATCTTCATATTTTCATCAGTTAGCTTATACATAAAGAAACTGGAAGGATGTATAAGACAGTAGTAACTTCAAAATGTGGAAAGTGTTGGAAGCAGTTGTCAAAGTATACATTTATTCATATATCCAAATTTAAATTGACTAGTAACTTTTAAAATATAAGTTAATCAACTATATTTGAATTTTTTAAAATGTAAGTTTTAAAAATAACCATTAAGGGAAAGATCAGTAGTGGGATAAATATACACTCAAAGTGTTGACTTAAAAAAAGTACTTAAAAAGAGTTGTGAGTTAAGTTTTATTGGGGGCAAAATGAGGACTATTGCCCTGGAGATAGCATTTCACATACTCTGGGAAGCTGCTCCAAAGAGGTAGAGGGGAGGTTGGTATATATGTGATTTTGGTGAAGAGAGGGGTATATGCAATCAAGCATGTCTTTTTGCAGAAGGTTTTGCTAGTCACGAGGGAGCAGATATTACCATGAGGGAATTTAGTGCTTTTCTAGATATGAGGAGATGCAAAAATTGTGCTCCTAAAATCAGCTCCTGAAAATATCTATCTGAAGACCTGTTCTGCCAGTTTTTCCAGAGCACAAGAGTGCCTCCTTTCTGATCTCCACTCTGAACACCCATCAGGTGGTGTTGAAGGTCAGCAGCTACAACAGCAGGAGAGATTTATTCAATCCTTGTAGAGGTAGATGGCAAGTGCCAATGAAAAGTGCCAATATGTAGTTTTTCAAAACATCTCTGGTGACAATATTTTGCAAAAAACTTTGTATGTCTTCAAGCAGCATTCTAACATTAGGATTTATCCCAAAATGGGAAGTTTTGTGCTCGGAGTCTGTAACATTGGAGAACAACGAAGTATATATTCAGGAACAAATGACAATTGTCTATCCATTTAAAAACTTGTGAGTGGAAAACAAAAGCACGAAAAATTTACTGATGGAATTCTGCTGCATGGCAAAAATTCAGCCTATATTATTTACATAGCATGGTCATAATTTGGTATTTTGAGAGGCAAATAACCTGTTTTAAATGATTAAAATCTGAAAATATGTACCCAGAGTTATACTCGAACTGTCTATTAAATTGTGTGGGATAGGTTTTTTGTTGTTTTTTTTTTGGTTGAGGAGTTTGAGGGATCTTGGTCTGCAGCCAGGGTTTGAACCCTGGCCACAGCAGTGAAAGTGCCGAGTCCTAACCACTGACCTGCCAGAACATTCCCAGTGTGGGATAAGAATTAATAAAGTTTGTTTTTTATAGAGGAAAACTAAAAGCATCTTTCCCCTAAGGAAGCCTTCTGCCAGGTTTCAGCTTCCAGAAAAGCTGCATTTCATTGTTATCCAAAAGGCAGAAGCCAAGAAATGTAAATCTCGAAGTATTCATTTAGAGGAACAGCTCAGCTGCAGTGAAAGAGTTATATTAAAAATAATATCCGGGCACCCATTCCTATTTAATAATACCACATACAAAGTACCCCGAAGACACCCCGCTGGCCCACCCAGCACAGCATTGCCCCACCCAAACCCCGCCTGCTCGAGGCACGGCCCACATCCTCCCATCCCCCACAAGCCCGCCTACTGGCGAGGTCGGGCGCCTGCGCAGCCGCAGTAGCTGCCACGGCCGCTCCTAGCCCGGGGGATCCTGGGACGAGGCCTTTCCGGAAGGACCGGCTCGGCGTTGGGAGCTCGGCCCGTGTTCCAGGCCCAGGCTCGTGTTCCAGGTCCTTGCTCCAGGACGGGCCGGTAGCCGCGGCGACGCTCAAAGGGCGGCGGAGGGCGCGGCGGGCCGCTCTCTGAGGTGCCGGCCCTCGCCGTCGAGCGAGACGCCGGGCCGCAGGACGTGGCGGCACCTCCCCCTTAGCCCGGAGCAGAACTGCGGGGAGAGCAGCGCAGGCCGGACCAGGTGAACCGGGTCACTTAACTGCCTCAGGTGATGAGTCATCTACATAGTAGTCAGATTTGAGGTCCACAGCCCTCTGTGGGCCAGCTGCAGAACAATTTTCAATGTGGGACTATTGTGTTCTGAGGCGGGCTGCAGTGACAGTTTGCCCTTGATAAGGAAAGCGAGTTCTCTTGCTCTTGGGACATCCTCGTTTCCTTTAAAGCTTTCCGGTCGTAACCTCTTTGTCCGGCATACATCTTTGTGCAAGAGGAAGGCGTTCACATGAAAGTGTCTCTTGGTAACGGTGAAATGGGCGTCTCCGCCCATTTACAGCCTTGCAAGGCAGGAACCACACGTTTTTTTACCAGCAATACTCACAGTTCGGTGGTATTGCAAGGTTTTGATCAACTTAGAATAGAAGGATTGCTTTGTGATGTGACTCTGGTGCCAGGTGATGGAGATGAAATCTTCCCTGTTCATAGAGCTATGATGGCGTCCGCTAGTGATTACTTCAAGGCTATGTTCACAGGTGGAATGAAAGAACAGGATTTAATGTGCATTAAGCTTCACGGAGTGAACAAAGTTGGTCTGAAGAAAATTATTGATTTTATTTATACTGCAAAGCTTTCTCTTAATATGGACAATCTTCAGGACACTCTTGAAGCTGCCAGCTTTTTGCAAATCTTGCCTGTTTTAGACTTCTGTAAAGTGTTTCTTATTTCAGGAGTCTCTTTAGATAACTGTGTTGAAGTTGGACGAATTGCTAACACCTACAATCTTATAGAAGTAGATAAATATGTCAATAATTTCATTCTGAAGAATTTTCCTGCCTTACTGAGTACTGGAGAGTTTCTAAAACTCCCTTTTGAACGGCTTGCCTTTGTGCTTTCTAGCAATAGCCTTAAGCACTGTACTGAACTTGAGCTCTTTAAGGCTGCCTGTCGCTGGCTAAGGTTGGAAGATCCTCGGATGGATTATGCTGCAAAATTAATGAAGAATATTCGATTTCCACTGATGACACCACAGGATCTCATCAATTATGTGCAGACAGTAGATTTTATGAGAACAGACAATACGTGTGTGAATTTGCTTTTGGAAGCTAGCAATTACCAAATGATGCCATATATGCAGCCAGTGATGCAGTCAGATAGAACCGCCATTCGATCTGATTCGACACACTTGGTTACATTAGGAGGAGTTTTGAGGCAGCAGCTGGTTGTCAGTAAAGAATTACGGATGTATGATGAGAGGGCTCAAGAGTGGAGATCTTTAGCCCCCATGGATGCTCCTCGTTACCAGCATGGCATTGCTGTCATTGGAAACTTTCTTTATGTAGTTGGTGGTCAAAGTAATTATGATACAAAAGGAAAAACTGCTGTTGATACAGTTTTCAGATTTGATCCTCGATATAATAAATGGATGCAGGTTGCATCATTAAATGAAAAGCGCACATTTTTCCACTTGAGCGCCCTCAAAGGACATTTGTATGCTGTTGGTGGGCGAAGTGCAGCTGGTGAGCTGGCCACTGTAGAATGTTACAATCCAAGAATGAATGAGTGGAGCTATGTTGCGAAAATGAGTGAACCCCACTATGGCCATGCTGGAACAGTGTATGGAGGCTTAATGTATATTTCAGGAGGAATTACTCATGACACTTTCCAAAATGAGCTCATGTGTTTTGACCCTGATACAGACAAATGGACACAGAAGGCTCCAATGACAACAGTCAGAGGTCTGCATTGCATGTGTACAGTTGGAGACAAGCTCTATGTCATTGGTGGCAATCACTTCAGAGGAACAAGTGATTATGATGATGTTCTAAGCTGTGAATACTATTCGCCAACTCTTGACCAGTGGACACCAATTGCTGCCATGTTAAGAGGTCAGAGTGATGTTGGAGTTGCTGTCTTTGAAAATAAAATCTATGTCGTAGGTGGATATTCTTGGAATAATCGTTGTATGGTAGAAATTGTCCAGAAATATGACCCAGAAAAGGATGAGTGGCATAAAGTTTTTGACCTTCCAGAGTCACTTGGTGGCATTCGAGCTTGTACTCTCACAGTTTTTCCACCTGAAGAAAATCCTGGGTCACCTTCCAGAGAATCACCTCTTTCAGCACCTTCAGATCATTCTTAGGACCAAGGTGTAAAACCTTTGCAGTGCATCAAGGATGATCCCGTAATTCCCCTTCAGTTGTATCTTCTTACAATGATTGATACAGTTATTAGATTAAAAAGGTAATTGATGTTATTTGTATTGTTTGGCTTAGTATGTTTATCAAATGGTTAACAACTGTATTCTGCAAATGTATGTGTTCAACATAGCTATTTTAACAAATGTAAAAAGCAGAAAAATTGTTAGATATTTTTTTGTGGTGTTGTGTAAGGCAGAGTGTAGGTGATTGAAGTAAATGTATAATTATGTTCATTATGCTTCAAAGTTGAAAGTTTTCATCTTTGACTACAAGACATCAAAGGGAGGATGCCTACTATAACCTAAAATAATAAACAAAAAAGGTCGTCAAGCCTTATTAGCTGCTTCCCTTTTTTCATGGTTTGTGACATAGCTGCTGACTCGCCAAATTGTGTGGGTACATTCAGAATATGTGACAATTCTTCAGCAGACTGGAGGAATATTAACTCAAAAACTAGTATAACCCCAAGTCAGCGTTTCATATCTCTTTCTGGGGAGAGGAAGAGAGAAAATACATTACCACACACATACATATGTATATACATGCATATACATATATAATTTTTAAATTGATTGGCACCAGCTATAGTAAAATTGTAAATTTAAACTCTTCTACATAGCAGCTATTTCTATTCAAATGGGAATTCACTACTAGAGAATAAATGTCTATGTAGTCTTACTGCAGTGATGTAGATAAGGACTTGAACATTATTAATAACCAAATAGGTCATTTGACTGAATCATTACTATAGATGAAACTTAACTTTTCCTGCTTGTATATTGTTTTCTGTAGAGTTGCCTTTATACAGATTATTTAACAGAGTTCAAGTCTCAGAGAATTGCTTTTGCTCAGTAAATTTAGGCTCTGCTACTTTCCACGTTTGTGTTCAGTAAAACTTAAGAAAAAGACAAAAGCATGCTCAACAAAGCTGTAGGTTTTTAAGTTTGGTCTCTCAACTTAGTCATTCTGACATAACTATTTGATTTGAGGTGGTTGCTGTGGTGCTGCTCCAGCTTTGTGTGATCCGTCTTGAGGCTGTGATCTGAGCAAGTGGAAGATGTACTTTCGGCATCACATCAGAAAATGTCCTTTTGGCTATGTCTGAAGGACAGGACCAACTTCAGATTCCCTAAGAAGCCAGCTATAGAAAGCCTAGGACACTGTTGTCTTGCAGGCAGTACTAAAATATATCTTCAGCCTCTTCAATACCAGAGGTGTCCCTACCGGTTGAGAACCACAAGGGGAGACCTTAATGGGACCTTATCAGCAAATGGAATCATATGTGTCCTCTGAAGTGAGTGATTCTGAAGAATCTGAAGAGGTCCTTCCCTGGAATAATTGCCTGCCTGAAGAAAAAATTTATATACATACATTTACATGTATATTAATATTTATATCCCTGTACTTGGGAGATTGTCATAGTGTAAATCAGAAACAACCTTGTTATTGACAGTCTCAGGAACCAAAACGAAAGGAATTGGCTTCAAGGGATCTGAGCCTCACTGCCCTTTTCATTTTAATGATTTCTGCATTGGCAGAAAATTTCATACTTCCTAATTTTTTAAATGACTCAATTTTTTATTACTAAATATAGCACACGTGAGTACATTTAGAAAATAGAAAAAGTAGAAATTGTAATAACTTCATGCATCAAATAAGCAAGAAAGAACATCTCAGTTATTTCCTTAATTATTAATTAGGTTAAATATTTGCATTTTTTCAGTAGCTGTGTTCCTCTTTAACCAAATGTTAATATCCTTTGCTCTTGTAATACCTATTGGAGTTGCTTTCTTTTTCATATCAAGTTATAGCATCTTTATATAATAAATATAATTTAACTGGCATTTGCTTGCATTGACTTTTTTTCTCAGTCTGTTAGAAGTTTACAAGACAGGACATTCAGTTAATTTTTGAGATCAAATTTGTCCATCTTTTGCATTTTGACCTTTTGGGTATAAATTTGCCAAGTTTCCTTTATTTTTTATGTCATTTTTGACGCTAATTCTGACATGCTGAAATGGTACTGTTCTGCATAAGCTTTTTTCTTTTCCTTGTTGAGAAAAGGTTTCTGCCTTCTATTACATTTGACCCTGTTGTTTTGTAATTAAATATTATTTATCCAGGTAAGTTAACTGCTCCACCTATACCCCCTACCTCCAGCCTCACACATCCCACCTCTCATCCTTTTACTTTATAATTTTCTGCAGTTTACAAGTCTCTTGATAATCATAAAACAACTCACTGGTGCTTTGCTAATTAAATATATTAAATCTGGCATTCCTTCCTTACAGATATGGAAATTTTAGATGACTGAAATGATTGGGATGATACCTGTTTTAACAAGCTGATAGTTTTGGGTTTTTTTTTTTTTTTTTTTACAGAAAATTTAGACTGTAGAAAAATATTTAAAAGAGGATAAAAACTGTAACAATATAAAACATTTTGTTAAATTTTAATTTCTTGTTTTAGTTTTTCTGATAGGGTCAAAAGTTGACTTTTGTTAAGTCTTCTGATTATAAAAATAATTTGTCTGTTACGTAAGTTATTGTTTAGTCGCTAAGTTGTGTTCGATTCTTTGCGACCCTATGGACTGTAGCCCACCAGGCTCCTCTACCCATGGGATTTCCCAGGCAAGAATACTGGGATGGATGGCCGTTTCCTTCTCCAGAGGATCTTCCTAATCCAGGGATCAAACCCGCATGTACTGCACTGGTAGGTGGATTCTTTACCGCTGAGCCACCAGGGAAGCCCTGTGGTAAGTACAGGAAAATAAAAATGAACAGAAGGTATAAATTATCAATGATTACACATTCAAAGGTAAAATGTTAATTGTGAATTTACCTGCGTACAAAGTGAAAGTCTCTCAGTTGTGTCTGACTCTTTGCAACCCCATGGACTGTACAGTCCATGGACTTCTCCAGGCCAGAATACTGGAATGTGTAGCCGTTCCCTTTTCCAGGCAATCTTTCCAACCCAAGGGTCAAACCCAGGTCTCCCGCATTGTGGGTAGATTCCTTACCAGCTGAGCCACCAGGTAAGCCCAGGAATACCGGAGTGAGTAGCCTATCCCTTCTCCAGCAGATTTCCCCGATCCAGGAATCGAATCAGGGTCTCCTGCCTGCATTGCAGAGACTCTACAGACACTTGTCAGATATATTGCAAATACACCAAACCTTAAGCTAAAATCTGGATGATGAAGTAAGTTCAACTTCCAGAGACACACAATGCTATTATTATGGCTTTCTCCAAGTTTTCTAAAATCTATATGTATTAGAAAGTAGTATATGGGATGTTTCTTCCTTAATTATCAAATGCATGTGCATTAAGAAAAACATTACATTTATAAACCAGATTAATATCCATACTTAATTTTTTCCCATTTGCCTAGAGTAGTATTTCTGTACTTTACCTGCAAAGTAAACATATTTAATCATGTTGCAATTTTTCTGGTTTCTAATTAAAATTATCTTGTTCTGATTATAAAGACAAAATATACACCTTCAGAAAATTTCACTCAAAACTACCAAAACATACTATTGAGAATTCAAAGCAACATTCTGTCCATAGCTCAACTGAAAGAACTTAGGGTAAGTTAACCTCTCCAAGGTTCATTTTCCAGTTTGTCCATGGGGTGGATGGTGGGTGTTAATAAATGTATCTATATTAGAATTATAAGGAGATAATATAAAGTGATCAGCATAAAACATATACAGAGAAGCGTTAGGATAGTTGTTACTAATTGGCCTTGTACTACATCATGTTTTACTTTAATTTTGTCTTAATGATTTTCAGATTCTTTTCTTTGAAAGTGTTAAATATACCATATTTTATCCATGAATATGCCTTCATATTTTTTCTATTTCCTTATGGGTTATGTTTAAATACCTAATTTTTTATCATAAATTAAGCAAGATTTAAAGCTCTTTCATAAAACTTTTTCCATCTCTATTGCCCTGTGATAAATTCTAAGTAAAATCTGAGTGAAATAGTGTAAGTTCTTTTATGCTTTTGAAAAATATTTCCAGGAGTATGTGAATATGTGTTTTCGCCAGAATGTGTTTAGTGACTATTTCAAAGGAAATTTTTGCAGTTCTGATTATTTACTGTTTGTACTTGTACTTAATTATTGAAAACTGTGAATTTTTTGTTTTTTGAGCCTGTGCATTTTTTTCATATGTGAATTATTTATTCCTTTGTATTGTTTTAAATGTTCTATTAGCTACAAATACTTTTTTCCTCAGTGTCATTTTTATGGGGACAGGGCTGTTCAATTTTTTAAAATTCAGTTATAACTGGCATTTTATTATATTAGTTTCAGGAATACAACATAATGATTCAATGAAAGTGAAAGTGTTAGTCTCTTAGCCGTTTCCTACTCTTTACAACCCCTTGGACTTTGGCCCTATCCATGGAATTCTCCAGGCAAGAACACTGGAGCCATTTCCTTCTCTAGGGGATCTTCTGGACCCAGGGATTGAACCCAGGTCTCCTGCATTGCAAGCAGATTCTTTACCATCTGAGCCATGAGGGAAGCCCGAAACACTGCAGCTAGCAGAGGATGGTTTTATATAGTATATATTATGAAATGATCACAAGCCTAATTAACTTCCATTACCACACACCTAATTAACTTCCATTACCACACATGCTGCTGCTGCTGCTAAGTCGCTTCAGTCGTGTCCGACTCTGTGCGACCCCATAGACGGCAGCCCACTAGGCTCCCCCGTCCCTGGGATTCTCCAGGCAAGAACACTGGAGTGGGTTGCCATTTCCTTCTCCGATGCATGAAAGTGAAAAGTCAAGTGAAGTCGCTCAGCCGTGTCCAACTCTTAGCGACCCCATGGACTGCAGCCTACCAGGCTTCTCCATCTGTGGGATTTGCCAGGCAAGAGTAAGTTACACACTTTTTTCTTGTAATGAGAACTTTTAACATCTGTGCTCTTAGCAACTTTGAAATATTCAGTACACTATTACTAATAGCCACCATGCTGAACATTATACCCCTGGGACTTATTTGTACCTTTTGATCGCCATCTTCAATTTAATAGTCAAATATGTCTGTCTTTTTTGCATTTTGACCTTTTAGTGATAATACTGTAGTTTTTGTCCATAGTTCTCATGTCACATTCCTTGTCCTTTATTTTAATGCTTTGTCAGTGCTTATTTTTAATGTGCTCAGGTAACATTTACTGCTTGTCTCTTGTTCAAATAGCTTTTCTTTTTTCTGGTTGAAATGAAGATGAATTTCGAAAATTCCTTTTATATTAAGAATATTATCTTATTCCCATCTTTTTTCTCTGAGTATATGTCTTACACAAGGTATTTCTTATACTGTAGTGAAATTAGTTTTTCCTCTGTCATTTTTTAATGCCTTCTTTGCATAATTTTCCTCATCATGTGATGATATAATTACCCTGGTATTTGATGTTGTTGTTATGGATATGGCTTTTCAGCTTTTCACTAGTTTTCTGTTTCCAAGTTGTTATGCAGTTGTTTCACAACAACTTTTTGAATAATCTTTACTTTCTCACTGAATTTTTATGCTTTTTAAAATCATGTAGTAGAATCTTATTTATAATATGGGCACACTGGGGTCTTTTTCTTCAGTTATAGTGATCTTTTATTCAAGTTGTCTTTGGTATGTAGATTGCTCTTTTGAATGGAATTTTGTTTTTATTTTATTTGTTTCATAATTTAAAGCATTGGTTAATACTTTCAGCAGATTTTAGGTGTAATACAAGGCATTGTGCCTTGTAGGTAATTTTAATAGGGATAACTCTAGAATTAGAATTTAGAATTCCTTTGTTAAAGAGATATTCTTGGTCTTGTTCTTGAAATATCTATCTATTCTGCATTAATTGGGAGTCTTTAAAATGAGGGAATAATCTTTGCATCACAAATACCAAAATTTATTGAGGGGGACAACTTAATTGTTTTCATATCAGATACTGAAAAAGACTGTTTTTTGTTTTCCACTGTTGGATTAGAAATTCCTCTCCTCTATCACTGAGTATAATATCAAATGGCATAGTTTAGAAAGCAATTTGGCACGAGTAGTAAAAGATTGTCTTCCAGCTTTCTCATACCTTTTGAACATTAAATGTATTTACAAAGTAGTAATAATAAGCCCCCAAATGATAATCTCAGCATGATACTATTATTACTGATATTTCCTTTCTAATGTGACCCCCCTCAGACCTTCCATAAATACTTTTAAAGATGAATTTTTGGGAGTTTCCATTCCCTGATTTTGTTACATTATATCTGTTGCTAGTATTCGCTGTTAAGCATATATTTGAATGGTGGCGTGATGCTTAAAAAAGACTTAGATATTCACTAAAGATGATTGCATATTGCAGAACTGTTGATGTTGTGGTCCTTAAACAAATGTGCTAATAATAGATAGTTCCTCTATTTTCTTGGTAACTGTTTTGAACAACCATTTTCCAGGGGTTTTGATGTTATTCTGCCATCTACTGGTTGAAATTTTAAATCCCTGTGTAGGTAGATGACAGAAAATGTAGGCTTTTTTAAAGAACAGTAATGACAGAACTCATGGCACCCCACTCCAGTACTCTTGCCTGGAAAATCCCATGGACGGAGGAGCCTGCTAGGCTGCAGTCCATGGGGTCACGAAGAGTTGGACACGACTGAGCAACTTCCCTTTCACTTTTCACTGTCATGCATTGGAGAAGGAAATGGCAACGCACTCCAGTGTTCTTGCCTGGAGAATCCCAGGGACAGGGGAGCCTGGTGGGCTGCCGTCTATGGGGTCGCAAAGAGTCGGACACGACTGAAGCGACTTAGCAGCAGCAGCAGCAATGACAGAACTCAGCAGATGTTTTTATAATGTATATGAAAGTTTAGAGTCTTCAGGTCATACTTAAATAAATGAATACGAAATCCCTATGGTTACTCTTGGTGTACAGAGAGGGTCAGATAATCAGAGAATACATATTTTCCTGCCCAATGTGGTTTCATTAAAAATTTTTTTGATTGAAATATAGTTGATGCTGTTATATAAGGGGTACACAATTACATAGTGACTCACAATTTTAAAGGTTCAGTTCAGTTCAGTCGCTCAGTCGTGTCTGACTCTTTGCAACCCCATAATTGCAGCATGCCAGGCATCCCTGTCCATCACCAACTCCCAGAGTTCACTCAAACTCATGTCCATCGAGTCGGTGATGCCATCCAGCCATCTCATCCTCTGTCATCCCCTTCTCTTCCTGCCCGCAATCCCTCTCAGCATCAGAGTCTTTTCCAATGAGTCAACTCTTCACCTGAGGTGGCCAAAGTATTGGAGTTTCAGCTTTAGCATCATTCCTTCCAATGAACACCTAGGACTGATCTCCTTTTTAACAAATTTTTTTTATTTTTTATTTTTACTTTATTTTCCTTTACAATACTGTATTGGTTTTGCCATACATTGACATGAATCAGCCACGAGTGTACATGAGTTCCCAATCCTGAACCCCCCTCGCACCTCCCACCCCATATCATCTCTCTGGATCATACCGGTGCACCAGCCGCAAGCATCCTGTATCCTGTATCGAACATAGACTGGCGATTCATTTCTTACATGATAGTATCCATGTTTCAATGCCATTGTCCCAAATCATCCCACCCTCTCCCTCTCCCTCAGAGTCCAAAAGTCCGTTCTATACATCTGTGCCTCTTTTGCTGTCTCGCATACAGGGTTATCATTACCATTTTTCTAAATTCCATATATATGTGTTAGTATACTGTATTGGTGTTTTTCTTTCTGCCTTGCTTCACTCTGTATAATCGGCTCCAGTTTCATCCATCTCAGAACTGATTCAAATGTATTCTCTTTAATGGCTGAGTAATACTCCATTGTGTATATGTACCACAGCTTTCTTATCCATTCATCTGCTGATGGACATCTAGGTTGTTTCCATGTCCTGGCTATTATAAACAGTGCTGCGATGAACATTGGGGTACACGTGTCTCTTTCAATTCTGGTTTCCTCGGTGAGTACGCCCAGCAGTGGGATTGCTGGGTCATAAGGCAGTTCTGTTTGCAGTTTTTTAAGGAATCTCCAGACTGTTCTCCATAGTGGCTGTACTAGTTTGCATTCCCACCAACAGTGTAAGAGGGTTCCCTTTTCTCCACACCCTCTCCAGCATTTATTGCTTGTAGACTTTTGGATCGCTGCCATTCTGACTGGTGTGAAGTGGTACCTCATTGTCGTTTTAATTTGCACTTCTCTGATAATGAGTGATGTTGAACATCTTTTCATGTGTTTGTAGGCCATCCGTATGTCTTCTTTGGGGAAATGTCTATTTAGTTCTTTGGCCCATTTTTTGATTGGGTCATTTATTTTTCTGGAATTGAGCTGCATAAGTTGCTTGTATATTTTTGAGATTAGTTGTTTGTCAGTTGCTTCATTTGCTATTGTTTTCTCCCATTCCGAAGGCTGTCTTTTCACCTTGCTTATAGTTTCCTTTGTTGTGCAGAAGCTTTTAATTTTAATTAGATGCCATTTGTTTATTTTTGCTTTTATTTCCAGTATTCTGGGAGGAGGATCATAGAGGATCCTGCTGTGATTTAAGTCGGAGAGTGTTTTGCCTACGTTCTCCTCTAGGAGTTTTATAGTTTCTGGTCTTACATTTATATCTTTAATCCATTTTGAGTTTATTTTTGTGTGTGGTGTTAGAAAGTGATCTAGTTTCATTCTTTTACAAGTGGTTGACCAGTTTTCCCAGCACCACTTGTTAAAGAGATTGTCTTTACTCCATTGTATATTCTTGCCTCCTTTGTTGAAGATAAGGTGTCCATCGGTGTGTGGATTTATCTCTGGGCTTTCTATTTTGTTCCATTGATCTATGTTTCTGTCTTTGTGCCAGTACCATACTGTCTTGATGACTGTGGCTTTGTAGTAGAGCCTGAAATCAGGCAGGTTGATTCCTCCAGTTCCATTCTTCTTTCTCAAGATTGCTTTGGCTCTTCGAGGTTTTTTGTATTTCCATACAAATTGTGAAATTATTTGTTCTAGCTCTGTGAAAAATACCGCTGGTAGCTTGGATTGCATTGAATCTGTAGATTGCTTTGGGTAGTATACTCATTTTCACTATATTGATTCTTCCGATCCAGGAACATGGTATATTTCTCCATCTATTAGTGTCCTCTTTGATTTCTTTCATCAGTGTTTTATAGTTTTCTATATATAGGTCTTTAGTTTCTTTAGGTAGATATATTCCTAAGTATTTTATTCTTTTCGTTGCAATGGTGAATGGAATTGTTTCCTTAATTTCTTTTTCTACTTTCTCATTATTAGTGTATAGGAATGCAAGGGATTTCTGTGTGTTGATTTTATATCCTGCAACTTTACTATATTCATTGATTAGCTCTAGTAATTTTCTGGTGGAGTCTTTAGGGTTTTCTATGTAGAGGATCATGTCATCTGCAAACAGGGAGAGTTTTACTCCTTCTTTTCCAATTTGGATTCCTTTTATTTCTTTTTCTGCTCTGACTGCTGTGGCCAAAACTTCCAGAACTATGTTGAATAGTAGCGGTGAAAGTGGGCACCCTTGTCTTGTTCCTGACTTTAGAGGAAATGCTTTCAATTTTTCACCATTGAGGATAATGTTTGCTGTGGGTTTGTCATATATAGTTTTTATTATGTTGGGTATGTTCCTCCTATTCCTGCTTTCTGGAGAGTTTTTATCATAAATGGATGTTGAATTTTGTCAAAGGCTTTCTCTGCATCTATTCAGATAACCATATGGCTTTTATTTTTCAGTTTGCTAATGTGAATTACATTGATTTATTTGTGGATATTGAGAATCCTTGCATCCCTGGGATAAAGCCCACTTGGTCATGGTGTATGATCTTTTTAATGTGTTGTTGGATTCTGATTGCTAGAATTTTGTTGAGGAATTTTGCATCTATGTTCATCAGTGATATTGGCCTGTAGTTTTCTTTTTTTGTGACATCTTTGTCAGGTTTTGGTATTAGGGTGATGGTGGCCTCATAGAATGAGTTTGGAAGTTTACCTTCCTCTGCAATTTTCTGGAAGAGTTTGAGTGGGATAGGTGTTAGCTCTTCTCTAAATTTTTGGTAGAATTCAGCTGTGAAGCCATCTGGACCTGGGCTTTTGTTTGCTGGAAGAGATCTGATTACAGTTTCAATTTCCATGCTTGTGATGGGTCTGTTAAGATTTTCTGTTTCTTCCTGGTTCAGTTTTGGAAAGTTGTACTTTTCTAAGAATTTGTCCATTTCTTCCACGTTGTCCATTTTATTGGCATACAACTATTGGCATAGTAGTCTCTTGTGATCCTTTGTATTTCTGTGTTGTCTGTTGTGATCTCTCCATTTTCATTTCTAATTTTATTGATTTGATTTTTCTCCCTTTGTTTCTTGATGAGTCTTGCTAATGGTTTGTCAGTTTTATTTATCCTTTCAAAGAACCAGCTTTGCCTTTGTTGATTTTTGCTATGATCTCTTTTGTTTCTTTTGCATTTATTTCTGCCCTAATTTTTAAGATTTCTTTCCTTCTACTAACTCTGGGGTTCTCCAAGTCTTCCTTTTCTAGTTGCTTTAGGTGTAGAGTTAGGTTATTTATTTGACTTTTTTCTTGTTTCTTGAGGTATGCCTGTATTGCTATGAACTTTCCGCTTAGCACTGCTTTTATAGTGTCCCACAGGTTTTGAGTTGTTGTGTTTTCATTTTCATTAGTTTCTATGCATATTTTGATTTCTTTTTTTATTTCTTCTGTGATTTGTTGGTTATTCAGAAGCATGTTGTTCAGCCTCCATATGTTGGAATTTTTAATAGTTTTTCTCCTGTAATGGAGATCTAATCTTAATGCATTATGGTCAGAAAAGATGCTTGGAATGATTTTGATTTTTTTGAATTTATCAAGGTTATATTTATGGCCCAGGATGTGATCTAACTGGAGAAGGTTCCATGAGCACTTGAGAAAAAGGTGAAATTCATTGTTTTGGGGTGAAATGTCCTATAGATATCAATTAGGTCTAACTAGTCTATTGTATCATTTAAAGTTTGCGTTTCTTAGTTAATTTTCTGTTTAGTTGATATGTCCATAGATGTGAGTGGGATAATAAAGTTTCCCGCTATTATTGTGTTATTGTTTATTTCCCCTTTCATACTTGTTAGCATTTGTCTTACATATTGCGGTACTCCTATGTTGGGTGCCTATATATTTATAATTGTTGTATCTTCTTCTTGGATTGATCCTTTAATCATTATGTAGTAGCCTTGTCTCTTTTCACAGCCTTTGTTTTAAAGTCTATTTTATCAGATATGAGTATTGCTACTCCTGCTTTCTTTTGGTCTCTATTTGCATGAAATATCTTTTTCCAGCCCTTCACTTACAGTCTGTATGTGTCCCTTGTTTTGATGTGGGTCTCTTGTAGGCAGCATATATAGAGGTCTTGTTTTTGTATCCATTCAGCCAGTCTTTGCCTTTTGGTTGGGGCATTCAACCCATTTACATTTAAGGTAATTATTGATAAGTATGATCCCGTTGCCGTTTACTTTACTGTTTTGGGTTCAGGTTTATACACCCTTTTTGTGTTTCCTGTCTAGAGAATATCCTTTAGCATTAGTTGGAGAGCTGGTTTGGTGGTGCTGAATTCTCTCAGCTTTTGCTTGTCTGTAAAGCTTTTGATTTCTCCTTCATATTTGAATGAGATCCTTGCTGGGTACAGTAATCTGGGCTGTAGGTTATTTTCTTTCATCATTTTAAGTATGTCTTGCCATTCCCTCCTGGCCTGAAGCGTTTCTACTGAAAGATCTGGAGTTATCCTTATGGGAATCCCCTTGTGTGTTATTTGTTATTTTTCCCTTGCTGCTTTTAATATTTGTTCTTTGCATTTGGTCTTTGTTAATTTGAATAATATGTCTCTTGGGGTGTTTCGCCTTGGGTTCATCCTGTTTGGAACTCTCTGGGTTTCTTGGACTTGGGTGATTATTTCCTTCCCCATTTTAGGGAAGTTTTCAACTATTATCTCCTCAAGTATTTTCTCATGGTCTTTTTGTCTTCTTCTTCTGGGACTCCTTTAATTTGAATGTTGGAGCATTCCATATTGTCCTGGAGGTCTCTGAGATTGTCCTCATTTCTTTTAATTCGTTTTTCTTTTTTCCTCTCTGATTCATTTATTTCTACCATTCTATCTTCTATTTCACTAATCCTATCTTCTGCCTCCATTATTCTACTATTTGTTGCCTCCAGAGTGTTTCTGATCTCATTTATTGCATTATTCATTATATATTGATTCTTTTTTATTTCTTCTAGGTCCTTGTTAAACCTTTCTTGCATCTTCTCAATCCTTGTCTCCAAGCTATTTATCTGTGATTCCATTTTGATTTCAAAATTTTGGATCATTTTCACTATCATTATTCAGAATTCTTTCTCAGGTAGATTCCCTATCTCTTCCTCTTTGGTTTGGTTTGGTGGGCATTTCTCCTGTTCCTTTACCTGCTGGGTATTCCTCTGTCTCTTCATCTTGGTTATATTGCTGAGTTTGGGGTGGCCTTTCTGTTCTGGGAACTTGTGGAGTTCTCTTTATTATGGAGTTTCCTCACTGTGGGTGGTGGTGTATCAGTGGCTTGTCAAGGTTTCTTGGTTAGGGTAGCTTGTGTTGGACTTCTGGTGGGTGGAGCTGGATTTCTTCTCCCTGGAGTGCAATGAAGTGTCCACTAATGAGTTATGAGATGTCTATGGTTTTGGAGTAACTTTCAGCTGCCTGTATGTTGAAGCTCAGGGGTGTGTTCCTGTATTGCTGGAGAATTTGCGTGGTACGTCTTGCTCTGAAACTTGTTGGCCCTTGGCTGGTGCTTGGCTTCAGTGTAGGTTTGGAGGTGTTTGATGAGCTCCTATTGATTAATGTTCCCTGGATTCAGGAGTTCTCTGATGTTCTCAGGATTTGGACTTGAGCCTCCTGCTTCTGGTTTTCAGTTTTATTTTTACAGTAGCCTCAAGACTTCTCCATCTATACAGCACCAGTGATAAAACATCTAGGTTAAAGATGAAAGGTTTCTCCACATTGAGGGACACCCAGAGAGGTTCACTGAGTTACATGGAGAAGAGAAGAGGGAGGGGGGAGTTAGAGGTGACTGGAATGAGATGAGGTGGGATCAAAAGAGGAGAGAGCAAGCTAGCCAGTAATCACTTCCTTATGTGCGCTCCACAGTCTGGACCGCTCAGAGATCTTCACAGGAGTCATACAGGGAAGAGGAGAGGGAGGAAGTAGACAGAGGTGGCCAGGAGGATAAAAGAGGGAAATGAAAAGGAGAGAGACAGATCCAGCCAATAACCAGTTCCCTAAGTGTTCTCCACTGTCTGGAACACACAGAGATTCACAGAGTTGGGTAGAGAAGAGAAGGGGGAGGGCTGAGACAGAGACAACCTGGTGGAGAAAAAGGGGAGTCCAAAGGAGGAGAGAGTGGTCAAGCCAGTAATCTCGCTCTCAGGTACAATTGGGTACTGAAGATTGGGTTTATAAATGTACAAAATTGACAACAAATACCAAAAAGCAAAGATTCAAAATCTAGAGTACAGTTTGGATTTTCAAAATTTCAATATTAAAGAAAAGAAGAAAAAAAAAAGTCACGAGAATTATTAAAAAACAACAACAACAAGAAAAGATATATATGGCATTTGCTTTAAAAATAGGGTCTTTTTTTGAAAAGTAATAATAGGTTATTAAAATTAAAAGAGAAATAGAGGACTTAAAAATTTTTTAAAGTTAAAAGGAGAAGAAAAACAACAACAACATCAACAACAACAATAAAAAAAAGAGAATGGTCGTAAAAATAGTAAAGATATATCTGGGACTTCCTCTGGTGTGGGCAGTGTGGGATCACTTCCAAGGTGGTTCCCTCTGTTTAACTTCTTCTGTTTGCTGGTCTCTCCAGTGTCTGATTTCTGCCCTGACACAGTGGGGGCAGTGGTGGACACTTTTTTATTATTTTTAGGCTCACTTGTTCAGTCACGCTGTGGGGAGGGAGGGATGCTGCAAACAAATAACACTGGTGTGTGCACGCAGTGTCTCAGCCCCTCTGGGCCTGCCCCTGCTCGCGGCGCACAAACTGCTCAGGCTCTAGGTTGCTCCGCCGGGAACCGTCTGAGGCGACCCTAGGCTGCATGCACCTCCCCGGTCTAAGCTGCTCAGGCTCGGCTCTCAGGTAGCCCTCAGAGGCGCAGATTTGGTTGGGCCTGCGTTTTGTGCCCTTCCCAGGACCAAGTAGCTCAGGTGTTTGGCGAGCGCTGTCGCTGCAACTTATTGCCTTTCCTGTCCCTGCTCCTCAGTTTTCTGGGTGTACTGCTGGCTCCCCTTGTCAGGCGGATGGTGACTGTCAGGACCCCAAGAAGTCTTAGCAAAGAAGCCTGCTTGCAGTTTGGTAGGTAAAGTCTCTCTGGGGCTGCGATTGCCCCCTTCCAGCCCTTCTGGCTCTGGCTGCCTGTCTCCGGAGGGGGATGGCCTGTAGCCGGCTATTTCTGTTCTGTCCTTTGTTCTGTGCGTGGTCCTGGCGGTGTCTTATGTTAGAGCTTTTCCCGTGGTAGCTATCCCACAGTTTGGTATGCTAGTCCAAGTTAGTTTGCTCTGGTTACACTCGGGGCATTCCGGCCCAATTCTTAAAAAGCACTGCAGCCTGCACCTCCCTGCCCAGCCCCCGCTTGCTCATGGCGCATGCAGGCACCTGCGCTGCTTCTCTGCTGGGGGAGTTACCGTTTGGCTCGTAATCTGTTGGTTTTAGTTATTTATTTATTTTTCTTCCCTGTTATGTTGCCCTCTGTGCTTCCAAGGCTCGCCACAGACTTGGCAGTGAGAGTGTTTCCTGGTGTTTGGAAACTTCTCTCTTTTTAAGACTCCCTTCCCCGGATGGGACTCCCTTCCTGGGACAGAGCTCCCTCCCTACCTCCTTTGTCTCTTTTTTCATCTTTTATATTTTTTCCTACCTGTTTTTGAAGACAATGATCTGCTTTTCTGGGTGCCTGATGTCCTCTGCCAGCATTCAGAAGTTGTTTTGTAGAATTTACTCAGGGTTGAAATGTTCTTTTGATGAATTTGTGGGGGAGAAAGTGGTCTCCCCATCCTATTCCTCCACCGTCTTTCAAAATGCTCCTAATCTCCTTCAGAATGGACTGGTTGGATCTCCTTGCAGTCCAAGGGACTCAAGAGTCTTCTCCAACACCACAGTTCAAAAGCATCAATTCTTTGGCACTCAGCTTTCTTCACAGTCCAACTCTCACATCCATACATGACTACTGGAAAAACCATAGCCTTGATTAGACAGACGATTGTTGGCAAAGTAATGTCTCTGCTTTTGAATATGCTGTCTAGGTTGCTCATAACTTTCCTTCCAAGGAGTAAGCATCTTTTAATTCCATGGCTGCAATCATCATTGCCTATATTCCCTGTATTGTATATCCTTGTGGCTTCTTTATACATAGTAGTTTGTACCTATCCCTTAATCCCCTATCCCTTGTATTACCCCTTCCCTCTTCCCTCTCCCCACTGGTAACCACTAGTTTGTTTTCAGTATCTGTGAGGCTGCTTTTTTTGTGTTATATTCTCTAGTTTGTTGTGTTTGTTAGATTCCATATATAAGTGATATCATACACTATTTGTCTGACTTACTTCACTTAGCATAATACCATCCAAGTCCATCCATGTTGCTGTAAGTGGCAACATTTTCATTCTTTTTATTGGCTGGGCAGTATTCCATTATATATAGATATCACATCTTTATCCATTCACCCTTGATGGACTTAGGTTGTTTCCATATCTTGTCAGTCATAGTGCTGCTATGTACATTGGGATGCATATATTATCTTTTTGAATTGATATTTTTGTTTTTTCTGGACATGTAATGCTGGGTCATATGATAATTTTATTCGTAGTTTCTTGCACTTTGTTGTATTTTGAGAAACCTCCATACTATTTTTTCCTGTGGCTGCACCCATTTACATTCCCACCAACAGTGTACAAGGATTCCATTTTTTTCCACATCCTCGCCAACATTTGTTTGTATTCTTTTTAATGATAGCCATTCTGACAGGGGTGAGGTGACATTTCATTTTGGCTTTGATTTCCTTTTCCCTGATGATTAGCAATGTTGAATATCTTTTCTTGTGCCTGTTAGCCATCTGCATTTCCTACTTAGGAAAAATATCTATTCAGTTCTGCCCATTTTTTAATCAGGCTGTTTTTTGATGCCAAGTTTTATGAACTGTTTATGTATGTTGGATATTAACCCCTTATAGGCCTTAAGGGGTTAAGGAATTAACCCCATATCATTTGTAAATATCTTCTGCTAATCAGTGAAAGTGAAAGCGCTCAGTAGTGTCCGACTCTTTGCAACCCCATGGACTGTAGCCTACCAGGCTCCTCCGTCCGTGGGATTTTCCAGGCAAGAGTACTGGAGTGGGTTGCCATTTCCTTCTCCAGGGGATCTTCCCGACCCAGGGATGGAACGGGGTCTCCCGCATTCCAGGCAGACGCTCTGACCTCTTGAGCCACCAGGGAAGCCCCAATCGGTAGGTTATCTTTTCATTTTGTTGATGGTTTCCTTTGCTTTGCTAAATCTTTTAAGTTTTATTAGATCACATTTGTTTATTTTTCCTTTTATTTACTTTGTTTTAGGAGACAGATAAAATACTGCTACAATTTATGTCAAAGGGTATTCTGCCAGTGTTTTCCTCTAGAAACTTTATACATTTTGGTCTTTAATCCACTTTGAGTTTATTTTTGTAAATGGTGTTAGAGAATGTTCTAATTTTGTTTTTTTACACATAACTGTCCAGTTTTCCCCACTCCGCTTATTGAAAAGACTGTCTTTTTGCTAATGTATATTCTTGCCTCTTTTGTCAGATTAATTGACTGTAAGTACTTCAGTTTGTTTCTGGGCTCTCTCTACTTTTCCGTTGATCCATGTGTCTTGTTTTTGTGCCAGTACCATTCTGTTTTGATTCCTATAGGTTTCTAATACACTGTGAAGTCAGGAAACATAATTCCTCTAACTCCATTCTTCTTTCTCAAGATTGTTTTGGCTGTTTGAGGTCTTTTGTTACAAGTTTTAAAATTATTTGTTGTAGTTCTGAAAAATGCCCTTGGTATTTTGATAGCAATCACACTGAATTGTAGATTCCCTTGGATAGTTTGGTCATTCCAACAGTATTAAATCATCCTGTCCAAGAACATGGTACCATCTTTCCATCTGTGGTGTCTTCAGTTTCTTTCACCAGTGTCTTATTAATAAGTTTCTGAGTACAGATCTTTTACCTCCTTAGATAGGTTTATTCCTAGGTATTTTATTTGTTTTGATATGGTAAATGGGATTGTTCCCTAAGTTTCTTGTTCTGATATTTCATTGTTAGTATACAGAAATGCAAGAGGTTTCTGGATATTAATTTTGTATCCTACAGCTTTACCAAATTAATTGATTAGCTCTGATAGTTTTCGATGGCATCTTTAGGATCTATGAATAGTATTGTGTCATCTGCCAACAGTGACAATTTCAGTTCTTTTCCAATTCAGGTTCCTTTTATTTCTTTTTCTTTTGCTGTGGCTAGGACTTCCAAAACTGTTAAATAAAAATGGTAAGAGTGAGCATCCTTGTTTTGTTTCTTCTGACCTTAGAGGAAATTCTTTTAGCTTCTCACCATTGAGTATGATGTTAGGCGTCAGTTTGGCATATATGGCTTCTATTATCTTATGTTCCCTCTATGCCCATTTTCTGGAGAGTTGGTTTTTTTTTTCCATAAATGGATGTGAATTTTGTCAGAAGCTTTTACTGCCTCTACTAAGATGATCATATGGTTTTAATTTTTCAGTTTTTTTAATGTGGTATATCACATTGATTGATTTGTGGGTATCAGAAAGTCCTTGCGCCTCTGAGATAAAATCCTGCTTGATCATGGTGAATGATCCTTTTACTGTATTGGATTCAGTTTGCTAATATTTTTTGAATAGTTTTGCAACTATGTTCATCAGTAATACTGGCCTGTAATTTTATTTTTTTTGTGGTGTCTGTTTGGTTTTGGTATCAGGGTAATGCTGGCCCCATAGAATGAATATGGAAGTGTTCCTCTGAAATTTTTGAGAATAGTTTGAGAAGGATAGGTGTTAACTCTTCAAATGTTTGGTAGAATTCACCTGTGAAGCCACCTGGTCCTGGACTTTTGTTTGTTGTGAATTCTTAAAGTTATTAGCTTAATGTTACTACTGGTGATTGGTCCATTCATATTTTCTCTTTCTTTCTTCCTAATTTGGTCTTGGGATATGGTACTCTTATAAGAATTTGTCCATTTCTTCTCGGTTGTCCATTTTACTGGCATATAGTTTGTAGCTGTCTCTTAGGATACTTTGTATTTCTGTGGTCTGGGTTGTAACATCTCCTTTTTCATTTCTCAGTTTATTGATTTAACCGCTCCCCCACCCTTTTCTTAATGAGGGTGGCTAAAGTGTTTCAACCTTGTTTATCTATTCAAAGAACCAACTCAGTTTCATTGGTCTTTCCTTTGTTCTTTAGCCTTTATTTCTACTCTGATCTTTTGCTTCTACTAACATTGGGTTTTGTTCTTTCTCTAGTTCCTTTAGGTGTAAAGTTAGGTTGTTAAGATTTTTCTAGTTTCCTGAGGTAAGTTTGTATTGCTGTAAACTACCCTGTTAAAGCTGCTCTTACTCCATCTCATAGATTTTGGATTATTATGGTTTCATTTTCATTTACCTTTAAGTATTTTTTTTTTAATTTCCTCTGATTTCTTCAATGATCCACTGGTTGTTCAGCAGTGTATTGTTTAGCTTCCACATGTTTGTGTGTTTGTGCTTTTTTGCAGTTGACTTCTAGTCTCATTTTGTCTAATAAGTATTGTTACTCTAGCTTTCATCTGACTTCCACTTGCATAGAATAACTTTATCCATCCCCCCACTTTCACTGTGTGTCTCTAGATCTGAATGAAGTCTCTTATAGGCAGCATATATGTATAGGTCTTATTGTGTCCATTCAGCCACTGTATGTCTTTTGATTGAAGCGTTTAGTCCATTTGCATTTAAAATTATTATCAACATGATATCCTTATTGCCATTTTGTTAATTGTTAGGGAGTTTCGTAGGTCTTTTTTTCCCTTTTGTTTTCATGATTTGATGATGATCTTAAATGTTGTTTGGGTTTCTTTTTTGTGGGTGCATTATGGATGTTTAATTTTGTGGTTCCCATGAGGTTTTTATATAGCAATCTATATATTATAGCAGTCGCCAGGTGACTCAGCAGTAAAGAGCCCGCCTGCCAAGGCCAGAGACACAAGAGACCCAGGTTTGATCCCTGGGTCAGAAAGACCCCCTGGAGGAGGAAATGGCAACCCCCTCCAGTATTCTTGCCTAGAGAATCCCATGGACAGAGGAGCCTGGTGGGCTACAGTTCATGGGATCCCAAAGAGTCAGACATGACTCTTTTATATAGCAATCTATATATTATATACATACACGATTAAGTTGCTGGTCTCTTTATTTCAAATGCATTGTACTTTCCTCCCCTCGGTTACTGTTTTTGGTATGTTTTATATAGTTATTTTGTGTATCCCTTAACTGCTTATTGTGGATATAGATGATTTGACTACTTTTGTCTTTTAACATTCCTACTAGCTTTGTGCTTGGATGATTTTCTACCTTTACTGCATGCCTGCCTTTACTAGTGAGCTTTTTCATTGCATAATTTTGTTTCTAGTTGTGGCTTTTGTTATGGTTTTTTTTTTCTCTTTTGGGGGATAGAACAGTTCCTTTATCATTGGTAAAGCTGGTTTGGTAGTGCTGTATTCTTTCAGCTTTTGCTCATCCATGATGCTTCACCAAATCTGAAGGAGAGCCTTGCTGTGTATTCTTGTTTGGAGGTTGTTTGCTTTCATCACTTTAAATATATTGTGCCATTCCCTTCTGGCCTGCAGAATTTCTGCTGAAAAATTACCTGATAGTCTTATGGGGATTCCCTTGTATGTTTATTGTTTTTCTCTTGCTGCTTTTAATATTCTCTTTAATTTTTCTCATTTAAATTACAGTGTCTTGGTGTTTTCCTCTTGGGGTTAATCCTCTCTGGGACTCTGCTTCCTGGACTTACACGACTGTTTCCATTCCCAGGTTATGGAAGTTTTCAATTAGTATATCTTCAAATATGTTCTCAGCTCCTTTTTCCCCTCTCCTCATTCTGGGACCCCTATGATGCAAATAATTAGTGTGCTTATTGTAATCCCAGAGGAGTCCAGCTCACTGGTTCATTTCTCTGTGTCTCTTAGTCTGTTTTTGATTCCTTCATGTATATTTTCCATTCCAGTTATTGTGTTCTTTATATTTATTCTTACTGTTAAAGATTTTCTAACTTCTCTGTGCATTCGTTCTTTTCCCAAGTCCTTTCATTATTACCCTGAACTCTTCTTGGTTAAGCTGTAAATCTACCTCATTCTTCCTTCATCTGGAACATGTTTCTCATTTTGTGTGTTCTTGCAGAAGTGGCCTTCTCTAGGAAACATCTTATGCATTCTAGCAGTGCAGTCCCCTCTCATTTCCTATGCTATATGCTCTAGGCATTCCTCTCCCCCCCAGCAAGGGTGGTGTGGGTCCTTGATTGTGGCAGGTGGGCTATGTGGGGAGTCTGGTAAGCTTAGTTAGCTCCTATTATGGTTGGTTGCCATGCCTTGCCTGGTTCACAGGCTGCCACCTGCTGGTTGGTGGGGCCTTGTCTCTTTTCAGGACCCCAGGGGCTGCAGGGCTAGTGCTGGCTCACTGGTAAGCGGAGCCAAGGTCCAGAAGACTGGGGCTGTTGCCTGCCCACTGGTGATGGGCTTCATGCCAGGTCCTAGGGTAGCTCCTCAAATTAGTTCCAGACTACTGGCAGGCAAAGCTAGATCCTAGAGTCAGGCTGCAGGGCCCAGAGATCCCAGAGCTGGTATCAGTGGGGGGTGGGGGTGGGGTTCCGGACACAGCTGGGTATGGGGTGTCCCTAAGCTTGTTTTGGCATGCTAAGTGGGCAGGGCCAGGGCCAGCTTGTCCCAGTGCATGGTGTGGCTAGCTGTGGGTAGGCTGGGTCCACTGGCTGCAAGATTGTGGTTTTGAGTCTGAGGTCTGGTACCCCTCTCCCCCACCTCCCCTTATACAACCTGTCCACTGTTATCCTACCCAGTAAGTTGTGTGGCCTGAGGTGTCCCAGCACTGGCTCCTAACAGCTGTTGGGTGGGGCCAGGTCTTGGCACTGATGAGCGAGAGAGAGGATCCCACAACAGTGCCTGCCCATCCAGTGTCCATGTGGCTGAAGGGTCTTCTGCTGATGGCTGTGTCCCTGGGGTCAGCTGCAGCCACCCATCCTGCTACCTCTCCGAGAGACTCCCCAAGACCAGCAGGTAGGTCTGGCCCGAGGTCCTGTCAATTTTCTGCTTTTACCCTGGGTCTCATTGCAGAGAAATTGTGTGCCCTTTAAAAGGGGAGTCAATTTTGTGAGTCCCAAAGGACTGGGAGAAATAAGCCCCACTGACCTTCAAAGCCAAATGCTCTGGGGACTCAACTTCTTGGTGCAGGACCCTCAGGCTGAGGAGCCCAATGTGGGGCTCAAAACTTAATTCTGTGAGAAAACTTCTGCAATAGAACTGTACCAGTTTGTAGGTGTCCCATCCCAGGAGGGGCGGTATGGAACATGACTATATCCAAGTCTGCCCCTCCTTCCCAGTCTCACTGTAGTTTCTTTTTTCATGTCTTTAGTTGTAGAAGATCTCTTCTGGTTGGTTCTGGTCTGCTTCATTGATGTTGTTCTGCAGGTTTTGGCATGCTGGTAAGACATGGTCTGTCTACTCCACTTTATTTGGTGTAGCACAAAAATACAGATTTAAATTGCTTTGGCTTTTATCTTATTGATAAATTCATATAATCTGAGTTTGATACAAATCTGAAACATATCATCTGGATTTTGAGTATTCACACCCATTACTATGTGGCTTTTAAAAAAAAAGGATTGTAAACTGAAAGCTTCAGCTTACAAAGTATCACACTAAGAGTAAATCTTTTCTTTGCAGAAAGGATTTAATGTGCAAATACGCAGGTATAAGTAAACTTGGTAAACTTATACTATCATAAGGGCTTTTTATATTGCTTTGCCCATGCAGATGCTAGGATCAGGTCACTGCTCTAGCCACAAAGCTTTCATCCAGCCCAGAGAGCAACATGTACATAAGCACTCATGTGTCATAGACAGTGGCTTCTGGACCAGCTGATCCAAATTCTTTTTAGTACCATCCCTGGGCTCCAAGAAAGCCTATTTTGGGGCTAGGGAACTACCCATTTCCCAGGTGGCGCTAGTGGTAAAGAACTCACCTGCCAATGCAGGAGAGGAGTGTTTGATCAGTGTTTGATCTTCCTGGGTCAGGAAGATCCCCTGGAGGAGGGTGTGCCAGTCCACTCCAGAACTCTTGCCTGGGGAATCCCATGGACAGAGGGAGTCTGGCGATCTACAGTCCATAGGGTCCCAAAGAGTTGGACATGGAACAACAGACTGGTTCCAAATCGGGAAAGCAGTACATCAAGGCTGTATATTGTCACCCTGCTTATTTAAACTATGCAGAGTACATCATGTGAAATGCTGGGCTGGATGAAGCACAGATTGCCGGAAGAAATATCAATAACCTCAGATAGGCGGATGACACCACCCTTACTGCAGAAAGTGAAGAGGAACTAAAGAGCCTCTTGATGAAAGTGAAAGAAGAGGGTGAAAAGTTGACTTAAAACTCAACATTCAGAAACTAAGCTCATGGCATCTGGTCCCATCACTTCATAGCACATAGGTGGGGAAACAGTGGCAGACTTTATTTTTGGGGCTCCAAAATCACTGCAGATGGTGACTGCAGCCATTAAATTAAAAGACACTTGCTCCTTGGAAGAAAAGCTATGACCAACCTAGACAGCATATTAAAAAGTAGACACATTATTTTGCCAACAAAGGTCCGTATGGTCAAAGCTGTGGTTTTTCCAGTAGTCATTTATGGATGTGAGAATTGGACTATAAAGAAAGCTGAGCACCAAAGAATTGATGTTTTTGAACTATGGTGCTGGAGAAGACTCTTGAGAGTCCCTTGGACTGCAAGGAGATCCAACTAGTCCATCCTAAAGGAAATCAGTTCTGAATAGTCATTGGAGGGACTGATGCTGAAGCTGAAACTCCAATACTTTGGCCACCTGATGTAAAGAACTGACTCATTGGAAAAGACCCTGATGCAGGGAAAGATTGAAGGTGGGAGGAAAAGGGGGATGACAGAGGATGGTTGGCATGGTATCACTGACTCAATGGACATGAGTTTGAGGAGGCTCCGGGAATTGGTGATGGACAAGGAATCCTGGCGTGCTGCTGTCCATGGGGTTGCAGAGTCAGACATGACTGAAGTGACTTAGCACGCACACAGGGAACTACCCATTTCATCTGTCTCCAAAACATTGTCTCAGAGCGAAATGTTCGTGTACTGAGCATTCTCTCCCTCAGGTGACCTCTTAATTGTGCCTCCTGAAGGCTGTCAAGAATGCACTTATGCCCATAGATCTTTTCTAGATATAAGCTTGTCCTCCCGTTCTATTTAATACAGTATTAGAACAAGATGAATATAAAGCTGCTGATGGCAGTTAATGTCTGTTACCTGAGCTCAGTTGTTTCACTGTATATATAGGCCCTTCTCAGTTTTAAGTTCATGTAGTATTTCTAGCTCTTTACTAGTCCGTCTTCCAGAAGGCTCTGACTATAGTGGTAGAGGTGTCTCATTCTTTGTGTTATTTCACCCAACAGTCTATTAGCAGACTCTATATGTGTGAGTGAGGGACAGGTCTAATTTCTACTGACTGAACTTTTATGTTATTTGAGAAGGATAGTTTATCACTTAGAAGCCAACACATTCCAGACAGGGATTAGTGATCAATAAAACTCATTTCTTCATAGTAGGCAGAGTGTTTGGTTATTGAGCTCTCCATCCTTCTCCTGATAACACTGTTCACAAACCTTCCATGTATGCTGTGTACCCAGACACACTCAAAGGCATCACTTACACTTAGAGAATGGGGAAAAAAGGGCTTTCTGACCTTCCAGGCTGACTTTCCATTAGTGAACTAACCTGTGCCCTCAACTTTTCCTCCTTTACCTGTAAGGGGAGTGGGTTATGGACTCCACTTAAAGTGTCCACTTAGTTTACTTCTCCGGTATTGGTATCTGCACTTCTCATTCACCCTCACCACTTACCTCGTAGTACAACCACTTACCAGCCACGTGCAACAGCTTCTTTATGTATAGACTGAGCTGAGAGGTGTTCTCTTGGCCCCCAAACTGAGTTCCAGAAATGTGTTTTTACATATCCTCCTGGGCACTTGCATCTGGTCAGAGCTCCCAGTAGACAACCTGCCTATGTGGAGTGTCTACTGGGACACCATAGAGAATCCCTATCAAGACCTAAGCAGCAACCAGGACTGTAACTTTGAGAACGACCTAAGTCTGCTGATGCCTTGGTCCTGTGCAGGGGTGTTAGCAGCAAGGGGACTTTGTTCAGGACAGTGACAGAGCTAGAATCATCTTACTGTTGTTTAGTTGCTAAGTCATGTCTGACTCTTTTGTGACCCCCATGGACTGTAGCCCAGCACGCTTCTCTGTCCATGGGTTTTCCCAAGCAACAATACTGGAGTGGCTTGCTATTTCCTTCTCCGGGGCATTACTGCACTAACCAGTCTTGAGCTACAAACAAGTCACTAGCTGGATGTTTTCTTTTTAAAAGTCAGTAAAACTGACCATTCTTCTGTCCATAATCTCACTTCCTTGGGGTAGTTAATACTTCACAGATATTGCTGGACCAAAACCATTCTGTTTAGAGAGATGTACAGATGACTGCAGAAGGTGGTGGTATCAGGCACAAGAAAAATGCACAACCTGCTACTCCTGTGCACCATCCCTGCCAAAAGTGATTAGCTTCTCTCTAGCATCCTTTACTGTCGGCTTCCCTGGTGGCTCAGCAAGAAAGAATCTGCCTGTGAAGTAAGAGATGCAGGTTCGATTCCTGGGTTGGGAAGACCCCTGGAGAAAGAAATGGCAACCCACTCCGGTATTCTTTGCCTAGGAAACCCCACAGACAGAGGAGTCTGGCCAGCTGTAGTCCCCAGGGTCACAAAAGAGTTGGACATGACTTAGCGACTAAACAACAGCAATCTTACTGTTTCACCATCCGACTTCTGTCTTTCAGAATAGCAGGGTCAAAAGAAAAATCTCCACACTACTCCCATTTAACTCTTAGTATTAGACTTCGTCCATCCCTGAGGAATGACTACACTCTAGACCTTATCTCTACTATACTGTCCACAGTTCTCTTCTACTCAAGCTGACTTATAAAAACTGCTTTTATTAATACGAAGAATATAATGCTGAGAAACACTGTTCTCTCACATCATAGATTTATTATCTGTTTGTCCCATACATCTAATCATCTTGAAGGATCTGAGCCACTTTAATACAACAGAGAAACATCCTGATTCCCAAACCAGATGCAAAGCTTCATATAGTGAGTGGGTTTTCATACACTGTCTTCCTTATCTATCCATTATATTTTCCAGGGAAAAACAGAAACAGGATTCTCTTTAATCCCCTTCCATCGGGGGACAAAAGGTAATCTTCCTAACATTTCTAAAGAAATGTGGCAAACAACACAACCCTCTCAGTGTTAGAGTGACCATAAGAAAGCAGCAAGAACCACCCAAGCTCCACTGTGTTCCTCGGACCTCCGGAAAAATAGCTCATGTGAGCTCAAACATTTTAACCCTGAACTGTCACCCTCCTCCCTGACTTCCTTAGAATCATGTCATCCAAGCTCAAACCCTGGACAGATCCCCTTCCTACTTCTTCCTCCTGAGCCGCCTCATGTTACTTCACGGAGATGTCTCTCACTGCAAAAAAAAAAAAAAGAAACCCTAACTTGGTTTAACTATAGAGCTGTTTCTGGGGGTCTGTAGCTGCTGGGCTTCATTACATCAGGAAAGGAGAGCGTTCAGAACTAGCAGTCTTCCAGCCCCATCTGTTCCCTGAGTGGTCAGAGAGAAGAAATTTGGTGCTAATATTTTCTGGCGGCGCGGGGTGGATGGGGAGGGTGGAACATGGCCTCTTCTATTTTATGCATATAAGTAACATTGTTAACTATGCAAGAAAATATCTGAAGAATTTGAGAAAAGCTCTATTTCCTTCAACTAATAGGTTAAGAAAAAAGGTTTAGATGTGTCCTTAACATTCTCATAGCCATAGTGTAGTTAGATTGTATATTAAACATTCAGCATTGTGAACACATCTTTACCCAAGTCCCTTGAAATAATATCAAAAGCACTGGTTTTGAAACTTTCAGAAGATAAAAGATTTCATAGTCTCCACTTCAAAGACCAAAAGTTGCAAAACCACAGGGCAAAAGACTGACAGATTTATCCAAGGATACCAACAATGCTAATTACCATCCCACAGGTGCCTTCGAAACCTTGCCATTTCTCACTAAATTGAATCTACTTCACTCTTTAAATGTGAGAATGCTTCTGTTCCATTGTACCTCCTTCATGTTCAGTTGCTTCTATCGTGTTCAACTCTTACTGGCCACCAATTCTTGTATGTGCACACAGTATAATCAATGGCTAAGTGGAAAGGAAATCTTAAGCAAAATACTGCAGCAACACCCAGTGGAATGCAGGCAATCTCACCTATTTGAGGGAGGAAGATACTATTATTCTGAGAATATCCATCAGATTTGGCTCATCAGTTACTAAGGAAACCAGCAGCATGGGGCTCTTCCTTTAAACTACTCAAGTTACCCGCCATCACAAGGGCTAATGTTTACCTTTTCTGTTCAGTTCATTTGCTCAGTCGTGTCCAACTCTTTGCGACCCCATGAATTGCAGCACGCCAGGCCTCCCTGTCCATCACCAACTCCCGGAGTTCACTCAGACTCAACGTCCATCAAGTCGGTGATGCCATCCGGCCATCTCATCCTCTGTCATCCCCTTCTCCTCTTGCCCCCAATCCCTCCCAGCATCAGTTTTTTCCAATGAGTCAACTCTTCGCATGAGGTGGCCGAAGTACTGGAGTGTCAGCTTCAGCATCATTCCTTCCAGAGAAATTTACCTTTTAGGAACTAGCAGATGAGCCCTTTGGGCCTAAGTATTAGAACAGCCACTAGGTGGGGCAAGGGCAAGCACATTCCTGTGAGTGGAGTGTAGGTCTGCAGGGACCTGTCTAGTAGGAGATGTAGAAAGAGCAAGAGAAGTCATCTTGAAGGGCCTGACCATACACCTCACCTCCCTACATACCCTGCACAGCCCTTACAATCATGGTCTGCCCATATTCTAAGACATCCTCTGGGTCAGTCCAGTATGTAGTGGTTCAGTTCAGTTGCTCAGTCATGTGCGATTCTTTGCAACCCCATGGACTGCAGCACGCCAGGCTTCCCTGTCCATCACTAACTCCTGGAGCTTCCTCAAACTCATGTCCACTGAGTTAGTGATGCCATCCAACCATTTCATCCTCTCTCATCCCCTTTTCCTCCCACCTTCAATCTTTCCCAGCATCAGGGTCTTTTCCAGTGAGTCAGCTCTTCTCATCAGGTGGCCAAAGTATTGGAGTTTCAGCTTCAGCATCAGTCCTTTCAATGACTATTCAGAACTGGTTTCATTTAGGATGGACTGGTTGGATCTCCTTGCAGTCCAAGGGACTCTCAAGAGTCTTCTCCAGCACCACAGTTCAAAAGCATCAATTCTTTGGCACTCAGCTTTCTTTATAGTCCAACTCTCACATCCATACATGACTACTGGAAAAACCATAGCCTTGACTAGACAGATCTTTGTTGACAAAGTAATGTCTCTGCTTTTGAATATGCTGTCTAGGTTGGTCATCACTTTTCTTCCAAGGATCAAGCATCTTTTAACTTCATGGCTGCAATCACCATCTGCAGTGATTTTGGAGCCCCCCCAAAATAAAAGTTTCCACTGTTTCCCCATCTATTTGCCATGAAGTGATAGGACCAGATGCCATGATCTAAGTTTTCTGAATGTTGAGTTTTAAGCCAGCTTTTTTCAGTCTCAAGAGTATGTAGCAGCGTCTACAACCAAATATCAATGCATTAAATACAAAGGACAGCAGCTAAGAAGTGTCAAGAGTAAGCAAGGCCCTTGGCAATTGGGACAGGAAGAAGGCAAGAGTCTTCATTGGCCCCACGTGGCTGCATTAGCCAGGCTGATTTCCCTTGGCATCCTGCTGCACACCAGCCAGCAGATTCACTTTGCAGAGAGACCATCACTGTCACCCAGTCCTCCAGCTGATTCCCTGCCCTCAAGCTAAGGAGGAAATCTAGCAGGACAATACAGAGAGGTCCTGACCAGTAAGAAAAAGATAAGCCTTAAGAGCATTCTCAGATAATGCCACCCAGGCCTGTGTTTCCTGTCCTGGCTGCAGTACCACATGGTCTGTCCACCCCTAGACCCCACAGCTGGTGCCACAACTAGCCTGCAGCAGCAAGGTTATAAGGTAAGTGGAAACACCAGAACTTGGCCAGTAAACTGGGATTCCTTGGTCACTATCAATGTCTATGGTAAGATAGGACGATAAGAGTACAATTGTTGTGAAAAAAGATCAGACAGTAGTCTGGGGTCCAATTCACAAGCCTGTCCTCAGTTAATATTCCTAAAACCGGTAGCTTTTAACAGTTTAGGGGTGGTGAGTACGATCAATTACCCAACCAAGTAACTCCCAAAGCATTTGATAAAGGAAGAAACCAGGTCCTTGCGTTTTGCCTGCATGCACCAGCCATCCCCATGCAGTCAGATCGACCAGGGCAAGGATGTCTACTTTATAACTAACTGGAAAGAGACCCTGAGGTTAACAGGATATCATCAGTGTAAGGGTCTGGAAAGACATGCCTCACAGTAGACAGCAGCCATAGGGTCTCCTCTAGTGGAGGGCCACTTTGGGATTAGCAACCCCACCCTTTCTCCCCAAACCCCACCCTAGTCTGTTTCCCAGTTTTATTTCCCTACATCTCAGCACTCACCAGAGCTTCTTTGCTGGCTCACCAGTGGTTGAGCTGCATCCGGCAGGCCTGCAAGTTTTAGAGTTGCCCAGCCTAGAGGTTGAGGAAAGAGCCCAGAGTAAGTGGCAGAGACATTAGTGGTTTATTGAACTAGGGATCTTACATGTCTGAAGCCAGAGGTCTTCCAAGAACATCCAGCTGGGAACAGCAAATGACAGACCCGTCATCTTTGCTACTCTAGTTGGGAGGCGGGGGGCGGGGGTGGGGAGGTGGGGCAGATACAGACTAGTATTTCTAGGCAAAACTGACCTGAGGTTGGTTCATCAGTTACTAAAGAAACCAGCAGCTGGGGCCAGTCCCTCACAATCCCTCAGGTTAATGTCCATCACCAGGGCTGATATTTCTCCTTAATGAACTAGCAGTGGAGCCCTTTTGGCCATTAGGTAGGACAGGGGCAAGCATGGTCCTTGAGTGGGGTATGCCTGTAGCAGGGACGGGTCTAGCAGGGGATGGAGAAGAGCCATCTTCAGCGACCTGACCATACATTCTGCCCTGAACATACCCTGCACAACTTATTATCCTGGTGTCCCTCTTCAGAGACATCCGTGGGGTCAGTCTAGTGTGTAGAGGTACCCTGCAACCAAATAACAACAAATAAACAAAGGAGAGCAGCTAAGAAGTGTCATAGTAAACTAGGCCCAGGACAGGAAGAAGGCAAGGGTCTTCGCTGGCCCAGCGTGGCTGCACTAGCCAGACTGATTTCCCACCCAGTCCTGCTGCACACCCCGCCAGCACACTCATTTGCAGTGAGGCCACCATGGTCACCCAGTCCTCCAGCTGATTCCCCACCCTAGTCAGGGAGAAAATCCAGAAGGATGATACAGGGAGGTTCTGACCAGTAAGAAAAAGACAAGCCTTGACACCATCTCAGATAATGTCACCCCTGTCTGTGTTTCCTGCCTTGGCCTGCAGTACCACGCAGTCTGTTCACCCTCAGTCCACATAGTAAGACTTCCAATTAGCCTGCCAGCAGCAAGGTTGTCAGTCAGGTAGAAATACCAGTGCTTACCATCCTTATCAGCTCATGAGACAAAGTCTCTTTTCTTAAACAGGCAACTCGCTGTTCTACTCGTGGAGGCTGCTTTGGTTTTCCTTTTTCTGTTTTTGCCCCTTCTCCCTTGGGCACAAGTCCTCTGTTGTAATAAAAAGCTTTGCTTGCCTAAGAGTCTTCTGGAAGTGGTATCATTCCTATGATTTTGCTGCCCAAGGATCTAGAAAGGGCTTGGGAACAACGGCAGTCCTGTTTATTGCTCACAGCTGTTCTAGATTCCCCAGAAGTGACTTTTGCCATTGCTTTATGACTCATAGAAGCCTGTGGTTATGGTTTCCACTGCTTCTAAGACACTGTGGACAGCAGAGAGCTATGGTTTCATCACACTGCATCCTTGCTCCATCCTCTTCCAGAGCTGGGCCCAGGAGCTCCATGGTATCTCAATATGTTGGGTTCACAACAGGTTCCAGTGAAACCCTTTAAGGGAACTGGTCACACCCAGTTCACAAGCCTGTCCTCAGTTATTATCCCCAAAGCCTGTGGCTCTGGGGATAGGGGTGGTAGGTTGCTGGTACAATCGATTACCTGATCAGGTTACTCCCAAAGTATTTGACAGGACACCCCAGCCCTTGCATTTTGCCTGCATTCACCAGCCATCCCAACACAGATTGGCCTCGAGCACAGGGCTGCTACTTTAAAACGAAACTGAGGTTAACAGAGTACCACCAATAAAAGGATTAAGAAAGACATGCCTCATGGTGGACAGCAGCCACAGGGTCCCTCATGCTAGTGGAAGGCCACCTTGAGATTAGTGCCCCTGCCCATTCCCCCCACTTTCCCTACCCCTGACCCCAGTCTGTTTCCCATTTTTATTTCCCTACATCTCAGCACTCAAAACTTCTTTGGCTTCTTGGCTGGTTCACCTGTGGTTGAGCCCAAGGTTGGTGGCAGAGACATCAGTGGTTTATTAGACTGAGGATGCTACATAGCCAAAGGTTCTCAAAGAACACCCAACTGTCAACAGCAAACAGCAGGTAAGAAAGGCCAGGCATCCTTGATACTTGGTGCCCAGGGGTAGGTGGAGATTAGCATTTCTATGGGAAACAGACTTCAGGTTGGGTCATCATTTATCAAGGAAACCAACAGCAGGTTCCACTCCCTCAGAATACCTCAGGCTCATGACCATCACCAGGATTGGTATTTCCCTTTCAGGAACTAGCAGGTGGAGCTACTTCTCTCCCTAAGCATTGGATCAACCACTAGGTGGGGCTGGGGCAAGCAGGTTCCTGTGAGTGGGGTGTAACTGCAGCAGAGATGCTCTAGCAGGAAGCATAGAAAGGGCAGAACAGCCATCTTGAGGGCATGAACATACACCCCGACCCCCTACATAACCTTGCACAACCCTTACAATGCTGCCCCACCCTAGACATCCTTAGGGTCAGTCAGTACGTTGCTGGGTCAGCCCAGCAACCAAATACCACAAATACAGGGAAAGCAGCTAAGAAGTGTCACAGTAAGCTAGGCTCTGGGCACCCAGGAGTCTTATCTTCTAAGACTCTTTGTTGGCCCCACATGGCTGCATTAGCCAGGCTGATTTCCCACAGCGTCCTGCTGCACACCAGCCAGCAGACTCACTTTGCAGAGAGGCCACCCCTGGCGCCGGAGCTCCAGCTGATCCCCTGCCCTTAGGCCAGGGAGGAAATCCAGCAGGACAACACAGGGAGATCCTGACCAGTAAGCAAAAGCCAAGCCATAAGAGCACTCTCAGATGATGCCACCCAGGCCTGTGTTTCCTGTCCTGGCTGCAGTACTGCACAGTGTCGACCCCCAGTCCCCACAGCAGGTGCCATGTGATAACCCTTCCAATGAGCCCTGTAGCAGCACAGTTGTAAGGAAAAGTGGAAACACCAGTGCTTACCAGCCTCATCAGCCATTCCTGAAATCCATGGTCAGTAAAATGTGATTCCTTGTCGCTATCAATGTCCATGGTGAGATAGGAAGACAAGAGTACATCCATTTTGAAAAAAGACCAGACAATGTTTTGGGGTCCTGAGTCTGGGTACCTGGGTGGCAGCGGTCTCCCAGAAATAAAAGAACTTTCTCTCTGCTACACTAAAGCATATACCTAGTTCGCAAGGCAAGAAGGTCCATCCATTGTAACCTTTAACCGTACCTGTTTTTGTGCTTTCTTTCAGAAAATCTCACACACTCCTTTCCCCACACTGAAGCTCACCATTCCTGATAGCCACCATGGGCCTCCTGCTGCTGAACCAAGAAGTGTGATGATTTCTGGACATTTATCAGTCCCCAGAGACAAACCCTCCCATTTGTTGGAAATGCAACTCGCTCCCCTCTACTCAGGGAGCTGGCTTTTTCTTGCCCCTTCTTTGTGCACATGCTCTTTGAATAAAAAGCTTTGCTTCCCCAAGAGTCTTGTGGAAATGATATCATTCCTATGCTATTGCAGCCCAAGGAACATGCCCGGGAACTTTGGGAATCCCATTTATCCCACACAGCTGTTCTAGATTCCCCATCAGTGGCTTTTCACGTTGCTCTATGCCTCATTGAAGCCTGTGGTTATGGCTTCCATTGCTTCTAAGACATTGCAGATGGCAGAGAGCTGTTGTTCCATCACACTGAACCATTGCTCTGCCCCCTTCCAATGCCCCAAAGCTCCAGGGTATCCTTAGTACACTACCTTCGCCAGAGGCCTGGATAAAACCTTTCTGGGGAACTGGCCATGCCCAATTTACGCCCTGTCCTCAGTTACATATCCCTAAATCTTGTGACTGTTAACTGTTTAGCAGTGTTGGGTTGGGGGTCTGCTTGATTACCCAACCAGGTTAACTTCCAAAGTATCTGATAGGAAACCCAGGTCCTTGCATTTTGCCTGCATTCACCAGCCTTCCCTGTCCAGTCAGATAGACCATGAGCTCAGGGCTGCTGCTTGTTACCTGGAAATAGACCTTGAGGTTAAGAGGATATCAGCAGTAGAAGGATCTAGAAAGACAAACCTTACAGTGGACAGCGGCCTCAGGGTCCCCCTTGCTAGTGGACAGCCACCTTGGGATTAGCACCCCTCCCCAACACCCTTCCAGTCTGTTTCCCATTTTTATTTCCCTACATCTCAGCACTCACCAGAGTTTCCGTGGCCTCTTGGCTGGCTCACCAGTGGTTGAGTGGCATTCCCCTACATCTTCAGGCCTAAGAGCTGCCCACTCTGGAGACTGAGGAAAGAGCCCAGAGTTGGTGGCAGAGACACGAGTGGTTTATTGGACTGGGGATCTTACTGGTCTTAGCAGAAGGTCCTCAACACCGCACTGTGAACAGCAAACAGCAGGCAGGATGCACCAGTCATCCTTGCTACTCAGTGCCTGGGGAGGACTGAGGTTGCCTTTCCAGGGGGAACTGACCTCAGGTTGGCTCATCAGTTACCAAGGAAACCAGGAGCCTGGCCATCCCTCACAACCCCTCGGGTTAATGACCAACACCAGGGCTGATATTACCCTTTAGTGAAGTAGCAAGTGTAGCTGCTTTAGCCCAAGCAGTAGAATGCCCCCCCCACCAAACTGGGTGGGGCACTCATGTTCCTGTGAGTGGGGTCTAAGTCTGCAGGGACCGGTCTAGCAGGGGATGTAGAAAGAAGAGAACATCCAGGTTGGATTGCCTAAGCATACAGCGTGTGCACTGTTTACAGAGTAATTTGTTGGAAACATATTCTATGACTTCCAATGGTAAGTTAGCGTTTATCAACCTTGGCACTGCAGACACTGAGGGCAGATCACTCTTTGTTGTGCTGTCTATCCTGTGTGGACTGTAGGGTACTGAAGAGCATCCCTCACCTCTATCCATTAGATGCCAGTGTCAGCCCTCATCACCAGTTTTAGTGACTGGAAATGTCTCCAGACATCGCCAACATACCCTCAGGGACAAAATTCCCGTCACTGAGAATCAGTGGATTATGTCATAATAGCTTGCTCACTGGACCACTCACTTTTGAGCTCAAGCTCCCCATGTAAAAAGTACAACTGCACTGAGTGCACCATGCTCACAGGAAAACCAGGCCACAGGAGAGGTCATGGAGAGGTGCGTCGCTGCCCAGGGCCAGTTGAGGTCCCAGCTGAGGCTTATTAGCATCAGATCTATAACTGAAAGCACCCACCAACTGCCAGGTCACCCCCAGTTACCCAGTGATCTGTGCATCTGAGGCCCTAAAAAATTGTGAAGCAGGGACAAGCCATTCCTTCTGTGCCCTGTGGAAATAAATCCCTGACTTACAGAATCTGTGAGCTGAGACAATTATTATCTAGTGTGATCGATCTTAGAGTAAGTTATTTCAAAGCTATAGTGACAGGGACATTGTTTGTATTGTGTGCAGAAAATGTTTTAAGCTACTAAATTTTTGCAATGCAGCAATATTTACCATAACGTGCTCTATGCTCAGAGTCAACTAATACAGGGAGCACAAACAAATTATAATAATTCCTTCAGCAATTTCACTTGGAGTACCAGGGCAAATTGCCTCCTTTCCTCTCCCTGCAGTTAGAAAGGGAAATGGCAGAGCTGTGGCCTCAAAATAAAGCCGCAGGACTCCTATCTTTTATTATTATTGTTGTTGTTTATTTATTTTTGGCTGTGCTTGGTCTCCTTTGCTGCCCTCAGGCTTTCTGTAGCTGCAGAAGGCAGGGCTACTCTCTGGGGGTGGTGCACAGGCTTCTCATTGCAGTGGCTTCTCCTGTTGCAGAGTATGGGCCCTAGGACTCAGGAGTTATGGGCTCAGGAGTGTGTAGGGGTTAGTTGCCCTGCAGCATGTGGGATCTTCCTGCATGATGGATCGAACCTGTGGTCCCTTGCATTGGCAGGTGGATTCTTAGCCACTAGACCAACAGGGAAGTGCCAATGTCATTCTTTTTTTAAAAGAAAAATATTAATTTATTAGGCTGTGCCGGGTGTTAGCTGCAGCATGAGGGATCTAGTTTCCTGACGAGGGATCAAACCTGGGCCCCTTGCACTGGGAGCCTGGAGTCCTACTAGACCACCAGGGAAGTGCCGATGTCATACCTAACCTTGTATTCAACACAAAGAGAAAGTAGAGCACGTCCATTCTCTATGTATAAGGACACACATGGAATATAAAAACAGATCCACAGTATGTCTGTGATATCAAAACTTCATAGTGCGGGCAAATTAGAAAAAATATCTCAAAAGACTCTGGATGGGGGGAAAGGGAGGCAATAATGAAGAAAAAAAATTAACGGTTGACAAATGCTGTCAGAACACATTTGGAGAGTGCAAAATGAAAAGCAAAAACAAAAGTAGAAAGTAAGAAGGAACTTTCAGAAAATGGAAACCATGGGCTCCTACTTAAGCCCCAGGCCTGAAGGAAGGGCTTCAGGGAACCTAGAGAGCAGGTTCACAGAGTCACCCACCTCCCCAGGCCAGCAGCATCTGCAAGGTCCCCGATGGCCGCAGCCTGGTCCTTACTCCTGGCCCTGCTGCTGCTCAGCTGCAACGCCATCTGCTCTCTGGGCTGCCACCTGCCTCACATCCACAGCCTGGCCAACGGGAGGGTCCTGATGCTCCTTCGACAACTGAGGAGGGTCTCCCCTTCCTCCTGCCTGCAGGACAGAAAAGACTTCTTATTCCCCCAGGAGGCGCTGGGTGGCAGCCAGTTGCAGAAGGCTCAAGCCCTCTCTGTGCTCCACGAGGTGACCCAGCACACCTTCCAGCTCTTCAGCACAGAGGGCACGGCCGCCGCATGGGACCAGAGCCTCCTGGACAAGCTCCGTGCTGCACTGGATCAGCAGCTCACTGACCTGCAAGCCTGTCTCAGGCAGGAGGAGGGGCTGCGAGGGGCTCCCCTGCTCAAGGAGGACTCCAGCCTGGCTGTGAGGAAATACTTCCACAGAGTCACTCTCTATCTGCAAGAGAAGGGACACAGCCCTTGTGCCTGGGAGGTTGTCAGAGCAGAAGTCATGAGAGCCTTCTCTTCCTCAACAAACTTGCAGGAGAGATTCAGGAGCAAGGACTGACACACACCTGGTTCAACACGGAAATGATTCTCATGGACCAACAGACCACACTTCCTCCTGCGCTGCCACGTGGAAGACTCTCATTTCTGCTGTCATCATGCCCTGAACTGAATCAATTTGTCACATGATTTCAGGAATATTAAAGGATATCATGTTCTACTCTATAGGCACTAGTCCCTCACAGATGCCCTAGCTGATGTATCCATTTATTTATCTACTTGGACATTTATTTATTTACTTATTTATAAAGATTTAAATTATTTTTGTCCATATAATATGTGTATATATATGTTGTCATTAAAAGAATAATATATATACTCTATATGCAGTTTATTATTTTTCTTCACTCATTAAATTCTTCCTATAAAAACTTCCTTTATTTGCAGTTTCTTTATAAAAGAAACACCAAGCCTGAATGTGTAACTTGATTAAAGAATACATTTTACAGTTCCTTGACCCTTTTTTACAACTTGCATGTTAAAAGTAAAAATACACTTCCTTTGGCCAGAGTGTTTGTTGCCTTCAGGACATAGAGGTGAACATAACTAATCCAATCTTTTTTGTAATTCTGATTTTTTTTAAGGAAAATAACCTAGATACAATAATCAGTTAATTCATAATAATGTGTTAATTATTTTAAAAATAGTATTAATTAGTTGTAGAAAATATCAGTTAGGTTCAATGCAAAAACAAAAGGGAGAAAAATCGAATTCCTTCAGTAGAAGATGGATCAAGCTATATGAGGACATAAAAATAAAAGTTAACTACTAGACTAGTGGGCTTCCCCCACAGCTCAGCAGTAAAACTCTGCCTGCAATGCAGGAGCCACAGGAGGCATGGGTTCAATCCCTTGGTCCGGAAGATCCCTGGAGAAGGAAATGGCAACCCATGCCAGTATTCTTGCCTGGGGAATTCCATGGACAGAGGAGCCTGGTAGGCTATAGTCCACAGGGTCTCAAAGAGTCAGACACAACTGAAGCGAGTTAGCACAGCACAGCACTAGACAAAGAGACATTTCAGTGCAAATGTCCATTGGATTTGGAGATGGCAATTGACAAGCAAATTTATGAAGTGTAAAGCATGGAACAGAAGAAGTGATCAAATGGGAGGAGAGTGCAGAATGAGAAAAGGACTTAAATCGAGTTCCATGACCTTAACCTTAAAAAGAAGGGAATGTCACAAAGGAAAAAGAGATAGAGTAGCTGTAAGTTAACAGGACAAGAGAGAATGGTGAGAAGACAGATGCAAAGGCTGCAACCACTTAAGAGGCAATGCATTCATGAACATGTAGATGGAAAGTGCCTCCTACCTGGGAAAAGAGATGACATTGACCTTTCAGTGAGAGCTTGCTTGGTAGAATTAATCAGCAGAAACCATAGTGGACAGATGAAAGGATGAAGAAGAGAAGGTAATGATGATATATAGAACATGGCTTTCAGATATTTGCTGTCTGAATTGGAGGAGACAATAGGGTGGGACCTAAAGTAGAAGGTGGCTTTTTTTCTTTTCTTTTTTTTTTGCTCTGCAGTGTTTTCCCTTTTTGAAATATTTTGCTTATGAAGGGATTTCATGGATTTGATATATAGACAACTCATATCAGTGTTCAAGATCGGATTTACTTTAAATCATGAGATTCAGTCACATACAATGGTAACATATCATTATTTTGATTAATTGGATGTTGAAAGTCCCTGATGCTGGGAAAGATTGAAGGTGGGAGGAGGAGGGGATGACAGAGGATGAGATGGTTGGATGGCATCACCGACTCAACGGATATGAGTTTGAGTAGGTTCCAGGAGTTGGTGATGCACAGAGAAGCCTGGCGTCCTGTAGACCATGGGGTCACGAAGAGCTGGACATGACTGAGCCACTGAACTGAACTGAACTGAACTGAATGTCAGGAAGCTGCTCCGTGGTTGAAAGCACTCACTACCTGGAAAATAGACGGAACTGACCTTAGTGAGAGCTGCAGTGGAATCAATCAGCAGGGACCATACGGGAGTAGGCGGAAGATCAATAACAAACGAAGTCCCCTGGACAGTTACTCACCTGGGGATTCACTTCACCTCTTTTACTCTCATCCAAGTCAGATTTGCATTAGTTTTTCTTTTGCCTCAGTGTATCCGATACAATGATGGTTTTCCAAGAAAGCTGAATGGATAAGAAAATCAGTGATGTGTTGAACATTATGGAAAATTATGGTACAGACCCTTTATGTTCCCATTTTTACTTTCCTACTAGGCTACTATCCTCAAGGTGATACAGAAAGTAATTCAGAAGTAGCAAGAAAACCCCTGCTCAGAAAATATGAAATGAAAAAGAACATAAAATCACAGACTCTGAAATCAGGAAAGCATGAGGCTGATTTTACCTAGCATCAGACACTACAGCTCCACTGTGAGATGAAAATGATGATCCAAGAGGCTGAACAGAAATGTACTCAATCAGCTAATGATGCTTACTAACTACTTCTATTACAGCTCTGATGTAAGGTGAATAGACGCTTATGATGGGAGGTATGATGGAAAAATCTAAGAATACTCATTGTGAATAACTTTTGGATTAATTATGAACTCTGTGCTAACAATAGAATGGTGAACAAGAGATATACCTTTCTCCTTTGGTTTACTTGTTAAATGTGTCTAATAAATCTATTTTCAAGGAGACCAATTTGAAGGATAAGTCAGAGGGACTAGTATAAAAAAATAAACAAGGCAGAAACAGAAATAGGACTCGAAGTAAACACAGCCAAACTCCTTGCAAGATAAATGTAACTCCTTACCCTAAATTTACTTCTTTTCCTTTATCCCATCCATCATATTCAATGTACGACAGAAACTTGCTATACTAAGAGGAGAGAAACACAATTTGAAGAGACAGAGAATATATCATAACTAGACTCAGATACAGTCGATATTTAGAAATTATCAGACCAGCAATCAATTAACAGTGACTAAAGTGCTAAGGCTCTAATGTATTCACCTACTTATCCCTGCACTTTATCTCAGTCATATTATGTATGGTATTTAACATTTTTGTTCATATAATATCATGTTTATAATGTATTCAAATATAATAAAGGATGCTTACCTTTATCATCTCTCCAATTATTTTCTTGTTTTTATTTATGAAACTCTTCCTCAGGAGAGATCTTGGAGCTGTTATTCTTACAAAAAGAAATAGGCTAAATTTGCAAAGCAAAATGAAAAAATGGATGATAGTTTCTACTCATTATTCACTTCTTTAGTAGGTTATATTTTAAAACCTTATATTTATATATTACTTCTCTGGTGGCTCAGTGGTAAAGAATCCTCCTGCTAATGCAAGAGATGCAGAAGATGTGAGTTGAATCCCTGGGTCAGGAAGATCCCCTGGAGAGTGAAATGGCGACCCACTCCAGCATTCTTGCCTGGAAAACCCCATGGACAGAGGAGCCTGGTGGGCTACAGTCCATGGGGTCAGAGTCGAACACGACTTAGTGACTAAACATTTCTATATCAGATATATGATAGCTCTGAGAATACAGAGGTGAAAAAAGCAAACGTAAAACCTCTCCTTCTGAAGACTTCTGTTTGCAAAATAAAGATTTAAAAACTGTGATCATGCTTAATTATTTCATTTAAACGTCCTGTTACAATGAGAGCTAGACAAAAGGAGATTCTCTCATGGGAATCTGGCTGAGAACTCTTGAGAAGAGGAGAAAGCAGATGTAGTCTATAAAGTGGCCAAGAAACACCTTAAGACAGATTTCCCATTGGTAGATGCTTATGTGGATGTTGTGCCTGAGGAGAAGAGTATAGAAGGAGAAGATGACCTAAAGCTTATAAGGACCTTTCATTTAGAAGACTGAGAAAGTTAAGGAGAGTCTGCAAAGGGCCCAGAGGTGGAACGACCAGGGCAATTGGGAGCTACCCAGGAGAAATGATCTTCCCAAAGCATCAAAGAAGAAAGCGAAGGATTGAGAATCACACAGGCTGAAAGTTAAAGAATGATTTCTATGTTATATAAGATCCTGCATCGAGTCTAGACTCTGTCAGAACATACAGGTAATCACAGGAAATCATTGAACTTCCCTGAGCATCAGTCTCCTCAAATATAGGATAAGTGAAAATGTTTCTAGAGTTGTTCTGAGTACCAGATAAACCAGAACATTCAAGAACACTTAGCAGAGTGACGTCTAAACAGGTAGTGCATATTTTATTGTGTTTTTACATATAAATCTAAATGGCGATAATGAACTCTCCTACCATCTCTCTGTAACTGGCTGCAAACGAATCTAAGAAAAGAATCGGAGGAAAGTGTCCCATCAATTATTATGTAATTATATACATAATAATATACATATACACCATATGAAAACATATTATAAAGTATACTCCGTTCAGTTCAGTCTCTCAGTCGTGTCCAACTCTTTGCGACCCCATGGATGGCAGCACGCCAGGCTTCCCTGTCCATCACCAACTCCCGGAGCTTGCTCACACTCATGTCCATCAAGTTGGTGATGCCATCCAACCATTTCATCCTCCGTCCCCTTCTCCTGCTTTCAATCTTTCCCAGCATCAGGGTCTTTTCCAGTAAGTCAGTTCTTCACATCAGGTGGCCAATGTATTGGAGTGTCAGCTTCAACATCAGTCCTTCCAATGAACACCCAGGACTGATCTTCTTTAGGATGGACTGGTTGGATCTCCTTGCAGTCCAAGGGATTCTCAAGAGTCTTCAACACCAGTTCAAGAGCATCAGTTCTTCAGTGCTCAGCTTTCTTTATAGTCCAACTCTCACATCCATACATGACTACTGGAAAAACCATAGCTTTGATTAGACAGATCTTTGTTGGCAAAGTAATGTCTCTGCTTTTTAATATGCTGTCTAGGTTGGTCATAGCTTTTCTTCCAAGGAGCAAGTGTCTTTTAATTTAATGGCTGCACTCAACATCTGCAGTGATTTTGGAGCCCCCCAAAATAAAGTCTCTCACTGTTTCCATTGTTTCCCCATCTCTTTGCCATGAAGCAATGGGACGGTATGTCATAATCTTAGTTTTCTGAATGCTGAGTTTTAAGCCAACTTTTTCACTCTCCTCTTTCAGTTTCATCAAGAGTCTCTTTAGTTCTTCTTCACTTCACTACCCATAAGGGTAGTGTCACCTGAGTATCTGAGGTTATTGATTAAAGTATACTACGTACATAATATACTACACACCTGCTGATTCTGATACATGGTATAGTTTTGCCTTCCTCTTTGCATTATCCTCAATCTCATTGTTTCAATCAAATATCACAATCATTCACTTCCTCCCAGTGTAGAAATCCCCAGCGTGCTCTCCTCATTCACTCTGCATGAAGGCGTCCTCTCCATTCATACAGCTGTGTCCTTCTCCATTACGGTTTCTGGTTGTCAATTTCCCCTTACGACTGCAAACCAACAACTAAAAACAGAAGCTGAGTGAAAGTTCTAGGTTTGTCAGATACTCTCCTATGACTTCACCCGCTCTGCCTGCCAAGCACTGCAGGTCCAGACTGTCCAGCCTCTCAGAGAAACACAGAAAACAGAGGGAACCCCACCCCACAGTGAACAATGGTGGAGACACCAGGGGCTCCTCTGAGCACCTACCTGAGCTCTTCTGTGTGCTGACCGCACTAGGAGGAGCTCACCTGGGTCAGGAGTCTCATTTGCTCAAAAAGCCCAAAGCCCAGGAAACATGAGCTGAAACTCAGCAGCAGCTTGAGAACTTGGAAGGAGAACAGAGATGTTTAAAGTTTTCATAGAGCAGCAGTGGGTCCTCAGGACATGGAATGACACAGATGAGCTGCACTGAGGCAAGCATTTCTCCAGAACATTCCTTTTCAGAGACTGAGAAGACTGAAGCGGATGCTGAGAGCAGAGACAGAGCACGAAGGCCTGGCCACCAGCTGTGTCCCCAGCACGGGAGACGCTCACACCACAGCAGTCTGCAGAGTCCTGGAAGGGGCGACGGCCACTCCCGTCACAGCTGCAGACTTGTGTCTTCCTTAGGAATGATAGCTTACAGTGAATGATGTTGGATTCATCATCTCCGAAAAAGAAGATTTAGCTTCAGGACCAGGGACCAGGCTTGATCACTCACGAGCTTTTGTATAGCAAAGTTTTACTAAAGTATGGAAAAGAGACAGGGAAAGCTTCTGACATAGACATCAGAAGGGGGATGGAGAGTGCCCCTTGCTAACACTAGCAAGGGAGTTATACAGTTTTTTAATTGGTTATTACAATAAATCAAAAGAATGTCTCAAGGTTGCAAAGATCTTACTAGACCCACTCCAACAATATACATTTTAAGATAACAGGATTAGTCAGAAGGTTTTCAGGAAGGAGAAACATGTCCTCAATTAGGATATATTATTGTTATATAATCCTTACTAAGGAACATAGAAAAAAAGCTTGTCCTTTTCTCCTTGAGAATTCCAGACCCCTACCTCCTCCTTGACAGCCCCAGACACCTTTCTCCTCCTTGGGGACCCCAGACTTCTTATCAACCTGCCTAGGAATTGACTCTCTCGGGACCCAGCAAGTTATCACAGAGCAGGGCAAGGCGTTCCTGGGGATAATGCAATCCAAGGAAGTTCTTAAAATTCCATCATGATGTCTTTGCCTCTTTGAAAGATAAAAATAAAAATAAAACAAGTTCGATAGAAGAGACAAGGGCTGGGCTTTTAATACATTTAGTGCAAATGGTGATTGTAACCATGAAACTAAAAAATGTTTGCTTCTTGGAAGAAAAGCTATGACCAACCTAGACAGCATATTAAAAAGCAGAGACATTACTTTGCCAACAAAGGTCCATATGGTCAAAGCTGTGGTTTTTCCAGTAGTCATTTATGGATGTGAGAGTTGGACTATAAAGAAAGCTGAGCACCAAAGAATTGATGCTTTTGAACTGTGGTGTTGGAGAAGACTCTTGAGAGTCCCTTGGACTGCAAGGAGATCCAGCCAGTCCATCCTTAAGGAAATCAGTCCTGAATATTCATTGAAAGGATTGATGTTGAAGCTGAAACTCCAATACTTTGGCCACCTGATGCAAAGAACTGACTCATTGGAAAAGACCCTGATGCTGGAAAAGATTGAGGGCAGGAGAAGAAGGGGACGACAGAGGATGAGATTGTTGGATGGCATCACCAACTCGATGGACATGAGTTTGAGTAGGCTCCGGGAGGTGGTGATGGACAGGGAAGCCTGGCGTGCTGCAGTCTGTGGGGTCGCAAAGTCAGACACGACTGAGCGGCTGAACTGAACTGAAATGAACCACTGGGACAGAGCCTTCCTAGCAGGACATATATCAGTAAAGTGCACATTGTGTGTGTGCTCTTTCACTTAGTCGTGTCCGACTCCTTGTGATGCTATGGACTGCAGCCCGCCCGGCTCCTCTGTCCATGGGGTTCTCTAGCAAGAATGCTGGAGTGGGTTGCCATGCCCTCCTCCAGGGGATCCTCCCAACACAAGAGATCGAACCTGTGTCTTCTGCATTGCAAGCAGATTCTTTACCACTAAGCCAGTGGGGAAACCCATCACGCACCCTGGAAGACCTCAATTTCTAAAAGCAATAAAGATCTTTGTGAAAATTTATTTTTAATGTAGGCAGTTTAGAAAGAGGACATTGATGGATCAATCATCTTCCTTTCTTTCCAGTTGGTACAAACAGCACTGAGTAGGAATGTTTAAAGTCAGAAGGACATTTAAAGTACATTTAGAGGTTTGGAAACCTCCCTGAGGAATAAGGCCTTAAAATAAGCAAAAACCATTCCTATATTATAGCTAAAAATATCACTAACAAGTGACTTCTTAAATAAGATTTTTTATTTCAATCCTACAGTATTATTTTATGATGTTTAATAGATTGAGGCTAGAAATTTAAATAAACACAACCATGCAAGGCCATGAGGCTGACTTTGGAGTTCATTTCAGACCCTCCCTGCTAGGGAGCCCATCAAAACCTTCCCTGCCTCTGTTCAGGAATTGTGTATGTTCTTCCATCTTGGTCACACATAAGGCCTCTTCAGTGCCCACATCATAACTAGTAGCTGGAAAAATAAAGAGCAGAGGGTTTTCACTGGACTCAGTGGACAACAGGATGAGCCATCTGGACTAGACGTGGGAAATGGAAGAGAATGAGAATGAGAGCAGCAGGCTGACCAAGGGGCTTTCCAGATAGCTCAGTTGGTAAAGAATCTGCCTTCAGTGCAGGAGACCTGGGTTGGGAACATCCCGTAGAGGAGGGAATGGCTACCCATTCCAGTATTCTGGCCTGGAGAATTCCATGGACTGTAAAGTCCATGCGGTCACAAAGAGTCAGACACAACTGAGTCACTTTTACTTTCAGACCTGAGGGGGTCTCCTGGGAAATCAGTGAAGTCATCCTCAACTGAAAACAAAACAAAACAAAACATTGTGAGAGCTGCGAGTTCAGTTTTTGGGAGGACTCGCTGCAGGTTATAGCTAGGAGGACAGCATCTCATCAGCTCTCAGGAACTGCTCCAAGGAGGTCAGGGGAGGTCCATATATGTGATTGCAGTGAAGTGGTTACATGAAGACACCTCACATCTTGGTAGAAGGTGGATTTAAGTCAGGATAACAAATGTCTCTATGAATGAGTTTAGTGCTTTTCTATGTATACGTTGCAAAAAAGTTAGCTTCGTAAAACTTTCTCCAGAAATGATCTACCTATCTTAAGGCCTGTTCTGCTAATTTTCCCAGAGCACAGAGTGTCTCATTCCTGATTTCCAACCTGAACCTCTATCAGGGCGAATTGGAGATCAGGGACTGCAGTGGCTAGTGACTTCATTCACATAGAACAAGATGGTGAATGACAGTTTAGTCGTCATCCTGAAGGAGAAATGTTGGAGCTCGTGTGGCAAGAAATTGTTAGGTACTTTTTCTCTGTTCATAAACTCATGAGAAAAGGGTGTAAAATACATAGATTATAGGGTTCACCTCTCGTACAGTTAATAAAGTTAATTTACTATATTTTGCTGAAGAAACCACTCATAAAATTTCAGACTTTGTGCCTCAAGGTTTGTGGGATCTTGGTTTCCTACCAGGAGTTGAACTCAGACCTCAGAAGTGAAAGTGCTGGATCCTGACCACTAGACCACTAGATTAGAAAACTAATGCTTTTTTTTTTCTTTCATTTGGCAGAAAAATCTATACTCTTCTAAGTATTTATTAGTCTATTTTTGATTAAAACTTAATGTCAATTCTGTTGACTCAGATCCCATTCCTAATTGCCTTACAAAACCATAGAATGTAACCCTTTGGCATCTGAAATGGATTACAGGTCCTTCGTCACCTCACTCCTCCATGTACCTATTTCATTGGTTCCTAAACATCATGTTCATCTGCACTCTTTACTTTTTTAAATGGGCTTGTTCAGACAAATCATTGTAAAGCTCCTAAAATGTGCCTTTGTACCTTTGGTATACTAGGAATAGTTCAGTGGTTCAGATTTATATTTCTTTCCAGCTGGATAAGTGGGTATGATCCCAGCAGGATTAATGACAGGATTGATTTAATATTTTAAAGACCTTAGAAAGTGCCTAGTCTGCTAGTAGCAAGCAATAAAATTCAGTTACTTTTTAACATGATTACTACTACCTGGGGATTAACATAAGTATATTTGGAATCATTTGATTCCCTTCTTTTTAACTCTAGTTTTTGCAAAGCATCTTCTCATTGTCTAAGTGGATTTATCATCCAAGACAGATGCTCAGCAAGGCTGGTGTCCATGATCCTGCCAGAGAGGGTTAATGTTGCAGCAACTGGGGTTCTAGTTGCCCATCTCCTGTGAGCATGTGGGTGTGACTTCTTCCTTCTCTCCTGAAATTGATCCTACATGGATTAAAAGAGAAAAATGATGTAGCTGATCTTGAAAAGCAAAGAGCAGTCAACTGACCCAGGACTTGACCTTAGCTGAACTTCTGTCAGAAGCAGCCATGTCCCAGCCTCTCTGTTCATCATACTGACCTCATCCTTCCCCTCTGCCACAGCCTCGTCCCCAGCTTTGCTGAACTGAAGTTTGCTAACTCAGAATATGTCATTGTGTCAGACTACTTCCTTTCTATAATATCCATGACATTGAGACTTACACTTGTTTACTTTTTGCCCACCAAAAAAATCTCAAATTTTACTTTCTAGGAAAAGCTGCAAGGGAAAACAAGAAATCTAAAGTCTTGAAGGTGATAGAGATATAGCCCCTCTGCCTGTCTTTACTTCCCTTTATTCTTGTCTCATCATGAATTAGAACTAGAGCAGGAGCAGCAGGACAAATCTAGTGCAGTGAGTCAGTAAATGAAAATGCATATATAAAGTTTAAATGAAAAATTACACTCAAGTAAAAGAAAGAAGGCTGTTTCTCCTAATCTAGTAGCCTGATCCTCAGACCCTGCATTCTCAGAGATGAGACAGAGGGACAGAGATGCCCAGTGAAACTTAGAAACCCACATCAATTCTGATGTAAGACAAAGATCTTTCTCATTTGATTGATAAATATCCACTTGGACGGGTACATTTGAAGCTGTTGGGAGATAGATAAAATAATAGTTTAGATTGATGACATTTTCTTTGACCATATTCAGAATACATAAACAAAAACCAAAAAAGGAAGTAAAAGTGCATAGAAATGATTAGAAAATGAGAACTATCATGTTCCCTATTAAATGGCCTCGCTTAGAAAGCATGGCATCAGAGAACATACCTCAAGGTTCCCCCTGACCCCATCTCAGCCAGCCCAGCAGCAGCCGCATCTTCCCCATGGCCTTCGTGCTCTCTCTACTCATGGCCCTGCTGCTGGTCAGCTATGGCCCAGGAGGATCCCTGGGCTGTGACCTGTCTCAAAACCATGTGCTGGTTGACAGGAAGAACCTCAGGCTCCTGGGCCAAATGAGGAGAATCTCCCCTCATGCCGGGGGCCAGCGTGAGGACCTCCGCCCATGGCAAAGGTCATGAGGAAGGAGGCTTGGCATACGCAAAGGCGTGATCAAGCCTCAGGAAACCCCCTGTTCCCGAGCATCTAACCCCAAAACCAGAGTCTGTTTTATGCTCTCACCTACACCTCTGACTTTACGGGGGGCTCTCCCCCATAACCGTTTCTCTCGGAGAAGGAGTAAACATGCAGCTCCAAGGCAATAAAAATTCCTGGGTGTGACAAGAGTGTTTCAGCTTAAGGATTCCTCTGAAGGTTATCTAGCCCACCTGTATAGTTTCGTCCGGCCACATGTGATTGTTTACAGCCTCCCAACCTGAAAGGCATGAGATGTTTCAGACTTACTAAAGGCAAAATCTTTTGGGGAGTTGGAAATTATTAGTATAGTGTGTTGGTTAGGAATTATATTGGTGAAGGGTTTTTCATTTGTTGTGTCAATAATTGCTGCTAATTCCCTGCTCTGGGTGGGACAAGGATGTCTCAGGTCAAACCTCTCTGCTGACAGACTAGCTTGTGTGACAGGATTATCCATACTGCTGCCACTAGGCACATGATTGTTTACTACCTCTCAACCGTAAACAGCACAGAGAGTTTTGGAGTATTTTGAGAGTCTTAATTAGCATAGGACTTTTTCTTCTTGTTGAGTCAATGATTGCTGCCAGGCCTCCATATCCTTAGGCACCTGGGAATATATTAATCAATGTATTTGGAATATAGCAAAGGAAATATGGTAGGTTTTGATGTTAGCAATACTAGACTTTTTGAGTTAATGGATTTTCTCTTTTGTAATAGATCACTGTACTTTGTTATAAATCACTGTGTCCTTGCTATGTAAAAATGTAACTTTATCATATCTTAAGACTAAATAGATCTTAAGGGGAGCATTGGTGAAAGGATTTTCATTTGTTGGGCTGATGTTTGCTGCTAAATCTCCATGTTCCCTACCCTTATAATGAATATAACTAACATATAGGAGAAATAAGTATTAACCTTTAAGCATATAGGAGAAATAAGTATTAACCTTTAAGACTAATCATGTTAACCTTGGGTTAAATAAATTCCTTCCTTAATTGTAACTCACTACACCCTCACCCTATAGGAATGTAACTTTATTTGGAGGGTGGTGCCTGGTTTAAGAAAAAAACACCCTTGGAAGAAATAAGTTTTTTGGTTATCAGAAAGAAAGGATCATAAAATGTCAGCAGGTCTCACTCATGGCCAGAAGATGATGTAATATCCCTAAGACCTTTTTTTTTATACATTTATGTGAAGCACCTGATTTTGATAAAGGTCAGGACTGCTGACCCCCACGTGACTCTGTATTGATCCCTATGTGTAACAAAAGGTATATAAGCAAACCCAAAAATAAAGAAATCAGATCAGTTTCCGGAAAGACTGATTCCCCCATGTCGCTTCTTTCTTGCTCCCATTTTTCTGGCTGAATTCCCATCTGGAGCATGGATGCTATTCCACGTAATCCAAGTTATTCAGCCTCCTTTTCTCCACTAATCTTCCTACTACACTATCCATTTCTAATCTCTCTATATCTGTGATCAAATATGTATTTTTCCAAAGACGCCAACTCCGTCCCCCCACCTTCGAATCACCCTGGATCCACCGGGGCTGGACCCCGGCACCCTCGCTTCTGTCTGCAGGACAGAAAAGACTTCCCTTTCCCCCAGGAGATGGTGGAGGGTGGCCAGCTCCAGGAGGCCCAGGCCTTCTCTGTGCTCCACGAGATGCTCCAGCAGAGCTTCAACCTCTTCCACACAGAGCGCTCCTCTGCTGCCTGGGACACCACCCTCCTGGAGCAGCTCCGCACTGGACTCCATCAGCAGCTGGACCACCTGGACGCCTGCCTGGGGCAGGTGACGGGAGAGGAAGACTCTGCCCGGGGAAGGACGGGCCCCACCCTGGCCGTGAAGAGGTACTTCCAGGGCATCCATGTCTACCTGCAAGAGAAGGAATACAGCGACTGCGCCTGGGAAATCGTCAGACTGGAAATCATGAGATCCTTGTCTTCATCAGTCAGCTTGCAAGAAAGGTTAAGAATGATGGATGGAGACCTGAACTCACCTTGACATGACTCTCACTGACTAAGATGCTGCATCATCTTTGCACACTCACCTCACACTGGTCATTTCAGAGACTCTGATTTCTGCTTTAGCCACCAAATTTACTGAATTTGGCTGCCGGTGCATCAGTTCCGAAGTGAAGATTGTCCTGATGTTATTGTTTGTTTGCTTATTTATTTTGTTATATTTATTCTTTTATCTTCTCATATTTATTTTTCCATATAAAATATTTTTATTTACATTGTATTAAAATTTAGCAAATACATTCACATTTATTTCATTAAATTTGTAATTCATTTTACTTATTAAATATTATCAAGGTGAACTTCTTGAATTTTTTGTTTAGTTGCTAAGTAAAGTGCAACTCTTTTGTGACCCCATAAACTATAGCCCAGGCTCCTCTGGCCATAGGATTCTCCAGGCAAGATTACTCTGCTGCTACTGCTGCTAAGTCGCTTCAGTCGTGTCCAACTCTGTGCGACCCCATAGACGGCAGCCCACCAGGCTCCCTGTCCCTGGGATTCTCCAGGCAAGAATACTGGAGTGGGTTGCCATTTCCTTCTCCAATGCATGAACGTGAAAAAGATTACTCTAGTATGTTGCAATTTCCTTCTCCAGGGGATCTTTCCCAACCAAGGATGGAATCTGGAATCTTCATTTCAGGCAGATTCTTTACTGTCTGAGCCACTAGGGGAGACCCTTGGTTGAAAGACATGAGAGAAAAAGGGATTTTGTAAACTGAATAGTTACTGGGTCATAGGTTAGTCAAATATGGCATTTGTGCAATGAAGTGAGATAAACTAGGAAGCAATTTTCAAAACATTACTGATGATTTTGCTTCCACTGAAGCCAAGAACTTAAACTAAAGTTTTGTTTGGTCATAAAATATCTTAAATTGATATTTTAGAGTTACTTATACATTTTAAGTTATTTATAATTACTTTTTTAAATTATAAGAATCTGCCTGTAATGTAGGAGACCCCAGTTAGATTACTGGGTCAGGAAGATCCCTTGCAGAAGGGACAGGCTAACTACTCCAGTATTCTTGGGCTTCCCTAATGGCTCATCTGGCAAAGAATCTGCCTGCAATGTGAGAGACCTGCATTCGATCCCTGAGTTGGGAAGATCCCCTGGAGAAGGGAATGCCTACCCACTCTACTATTCTGGCCTGGAGAATTCCAAGAACAGAGTATAATCCATGGGGTCTCAAAGAGTCAGACATAACTTAACGACTTTCACTATAAATTCTGAAATATTTTTTAACCAATTAACATTGCAAGAGAAGTTAGCCATTTATATTAATATTAAATGAAATACTTTTCCCGTTAAGTTTCAGTCTTGTCCCCAAGTCTTCCCACTGGAGGGGCCGAATATCTCCTAGATTCCTGTCCAGACTTCACGTGCCTTTCCCATTCCCTGAATCCCTGAAAGAATTAGTCTTTCTCCACAGAAACAATCCTGAATTTCAAAATACTTCACAACATGCTCTGATTTCCAGCCATCAGTCGCAGCATAAACGGGCACCGGTGTAAACCGCTCTGGCCAAAATTTCCTCCTGGGAAGGGGAGGGTGGACATGAGGGCAGGTGCAGAAATCTGGGGATCTGAGCAAAGTAGCATTAAAGCTCCCCTGGGCGGTGGGACCGAAAAGGAAGCTTCCTCACTGCTCCCGAGGCCCCACGGACTCCCCGGGCTATGGCGGCGCCTCGCCGGGGTCAAGGCTCTTGACGGGGACTCCTCGGTTCTCCCCTGGATCCTGCGCGGGAGTTCGCGGCGCTGGACCTGGAGGCGAGTCCGGTCCATTACTGAGAGTTCAGGTGCACATCCCGTCCGCTGGGGCGCAGCGAAGGGCGCTTGGAGGACTTAGCTTAGTGCAGGACCTGAGCTGTTTCACTGGGACCCAGATGAAGTGCTGAATTTCTGAAACTCTGGTCTCCCTGCTGATGGCAACTGGGATGCTCTGCTCCATCCCTAACGTTTCACCCCTTAGCATATGTCGTCTTCTATTCTTCCAGTCATTTCCCACATTCATGTATTTGGCAGCATTAAGTGTTTTTAACCTAAATCCACAAGAGCCCTGTCAGCTTGGTGTTTTCTACAGTTCTCATTGTTTAGTTGCTAAGTCTTATTCGATTCTTTGTGACCCCGGGGACTGTAGCCTGCCAGGCTTCTTGTATGGGATTTCCCAGACAATACTGGAGTGCCTTGCCATTCCTCTCTTCCCAATCCAGGGGTCTAACACCCCCTCTCCAGCATGGACACGTAGATTTTTTAAGCCACTGAAAAATTCTTTCCCGCGAGGGAAGCTTGTTTTCTACAGAGGCCGACTGAAATGTTTGTAATCCAATCTCTTGCAATGGCTATAATTCTCAAGGGTCTTATCTATCATGCATCTCAAGTTTATGGTGTTGGTTAATTGAGCAGTGTATATAAATAATCTTGGACAGTTAAATATGATTATTTTATAATTATTAGAATCATTAATTTTGTCAATCACATTTAGACTCTCAGAAAGAATTACCAGTTGATAATTTCATTTTGCTTATTACATAAAATAATCAGGATTCTTTGTCAATTGCTCAATTCATCTAGAAATTTGGAGGTAGATGATAAACTAATGAAAATATAGAGTACTGTAACAGCAAGGTATGGAAAACAAAGGCACTAACAAAGTGTGTTAGTGAAATAGGAAAATAAGCGATGCTTCAGTACAGACAATTTGCACAGGTGTTTATAGAATGGATAGGGAAGTGGAGTTTGGAATTTGACATAATAAGTTTTGAAACCTGGACTTGCCATTTTCTCATTAGATTGCTTTATTCAAATAAAGTCTTAGCAGCTGGCTCCTAGAAATGAGAATATTTACAACTCAGGTTCAACTATGTTGGAAGGATTAAGTTTCCTTTGAAGGGCTAAGGAATTTGTAGTTGCTGTCAAGGTTATTTTTTATAAAGACTGAAAGTCTGTGGAATTTGTTTGGGAAGTTCTTGGTAATCATGTGCACAGTAGCATTGTAACATTTAATTAGTAATCAATTCAGGATGAATGAGCCATAATGAGGGATGACAGCATCAAGGAATGTGTTCTCCTCAAACAAATATCAAGAATGAAACATAGTCTAATGAATCTGCAATAAACACAATGCCTGGCTATCTTCTTGTTACCATGTTACAGGTTGAATGTGTGTGTGTTCCCCCACCATGTGATCATATCAGGAGGTGGGATATTAGAGAAATCATTAGGGGTAGAGGAGATTATGAGGGGGATTCCTCATGCACAGGATTACTGTCTTCATGAGGCTCACAAGACTCTTTGCTTTGTGTCTGCTCTCCACCATGTGAGGACATAGAGAGACGCTGGCAGTCTGCAACCCAGAAGAGGGTTCTCGCCAGAACTCCATCCTGCTAGCACCCTGATCTCACACTTGCAGCCCCCAGGATTGTGACAAATGAAGTTCTGCCACTGATGAGCCACCAGTCTCTGGGACCTGTTAGAGCAGCCTGAACCAAGACACAGGGCATGGCACATTTAGCTCCGGCAGTCCACTAGTTGAGGTTGTGTGTAAATACTTCATGTTCAAAGCATACATGACAGAGAAGAAATTGTCATGTGTAATTATTCTCAATCCCCTTCTTCAGAAAGAAAACTGATAACCTGCACTCACAAGTAAAAACCATAGAGTCTGAATTAGAGAGAGAAATGATGGCCCACCTGAAGAACATCTAAAGGACATTAAGAGTACTAATGAAAGCAAGGAAACAGCAAGAAAAATGAAGCAACAGGGAAGAATGCTCTGCCTTCTGGTTCTTCGCAAGGGATAATGGGAGAAATATACCTAAAAGAATTTTTATTTTAATATATTTTGAAAAAAATTGGATATTTTAAAAATCATTTAACTGTTTAGCCAATAGTGTTCCCTATCCATTGCTTGATCCAAATCTTTGCATGAACCATTCCTTTAATTAGTAACCAGTCAGAGAGGGAGCAGTGAAATTAACCAATTTGCTTGACTTCATGTTTCAGTGAAAGTCAGTAAATTCAGTATCTTGAGAATTAAAATATTTCCCCTTAATTCCTGAGTTTTCCTGCCAGCTTGATCAAGAAGCAATCTGCTGGTTCCATGTTCTAGATTAATTTATTTTATTTCCTTACTATCCATGAATATAGGAATTTTTTTTTATTTAATCTGTACAGGGATAAATATTCTTAAGACAGGAAGTAACACCTCCTTGGTCCTTGGTGCTGGTGGTGGCCGTGCTCTGACACCCCCAGGACATCCTGGACACCTTCCAGAGGTCCCATCACCACCAGCTTCCCCTGTCTCTGAACTGTTGCTGGATGGTGCCAGAAGTGACCCGAATCTGTAAAATCGACCCCAACTTGTTGACTCCCCACCTGAAGTCCCTCAGTAAATGGGATCCTTCCTGGAAAATAAAGCACAAAACTCTAGGGAAGGCTCAGAAAATGCAAGGTTCCGAGCTCCCAGAGAACACTGTCGCTGGCAGGGCTACAAGGCTCTCTCTTCAGCTCTCAGCATTGTGAAAACAAAAGGTTTTTCCCCCAGTAGTAAATCAGTATGAAAAAACTCATTTAGGATGCTGTGCCCTGACCGTCTGTAGAGCCCAAAACTCTGCAAAGAGTTTTGTAGAGCCCTGCAAACTCTCCAAAGTGGGGATCCCAAAGGAACCCGAGAAAAAGAGCTCTTTGGCCCTCCTACAGCTGCCTGGAGAAGTGCGCTGTCCAGGCCTCAAGGGAAGGGTATTTATTGCTATTTTTGAGTTGCTAAATCCTGTGCTCAATCCTGTCTGACTCTGTGATCTCATGGATTGTAGCATACCAGGGTTCCCTGTCCTTCACTATCTCCTGGAGTTTGATCAAATTCATATCCATTGAGTTGGTAATGCCATCCAACCATTTCCTCCTCCTGCCCTCAATCTTTCCCAGCATCAGGGTCTTTTCCAATGAGCTGGCTCTGTACATCAGATAGCCAAAGTACAGGGCTTCCCTAGTAGCTCAGATGGTAAAGAATGTATCTGCAAGTGCAGGAGACTCGGGTTTGACCCCTGGGTCAGGAAGATCGCCGGAAAAGGGAATGGCAACCTACTCCAGTATTCTTGCCTAGAGAATTCCATGGACAGAAAAGCAACTGGCTGGCTACGGTCCATGGGGTCACAAAGATGAGACACGACTGAGCAACTAACGTTTACTTACTTATTGGAGCTTCAGCTTCATTATCAATCCTTCCAGTGATTTTCAGGGTTGATTTCTTGACTGGTTTGATCTCCTTGCTATCCAAGGGACTCTCAAGAGTCTTCTCCAGCACCATAATTTGAAAGCATTGATTCTACTGCACTCAGCCTTCTTTATCCACCTCTCACATCCATACAAGACCATTGGAAATACCATAGCTTTGACTATACTGACGTTTGTTGTCAAAGTGATGTTTACTCTTTTTCACATGCTGTCTAGTTCTGTCATAGCTTTTCTTCCAAGGAGCAAGTGTCTTGTAATTTTGTAGCTGCAGTCAATGTCCACAGTGATTTTGGAGACCAAGAAAAGAAAATCTGTCACTGTTTTGTCTCTTTCCCCCATTTATTTGCCATAGATGTCAGAAGCTTAGGTGTTTTGATGTTGAGTGTTATGCCAGCTTTTTCAGTCTCCTCTTTCACCCTCATCAAGAGGCTCTTTAGTTCCTCTTCACTCTCCTCCATTGGATTGGTATCATGGTATTTTATTATTTATTCCTATCAAAGTTGTTAAGAACATCTGTAAGTATGTGAAGAGCTAAACAAGAAAAAATGTTGATAAAATTGAGATGAATATTCAGCAGACAGGAAATTAAAAATTGGTTTCTGATATGAAACAAAGTTAAAAGTGCCTCAAAATAAATAAGAGGAAAATAATCTAAGATTTTCAATGATTTTGCGTTTTAAAAGATTTTTAAGTCTATCTATACTGTTGTATTATTATAATTTTTATATGAATTTCATATGAGTATTCAATGTGGTACATTACTCTTTATATAAGTAAATATCCTCCATCAAAAGTCATTCTTCAAACTCATTCATAAAGTTAAATAAAACTCAACAGCTTTGCATTTAATGTACACCTTTCATTTTATGGCATTGTTAACCCTAGGGTGAATACAACAAGGAGTTTTGCACTTTCTTTTCCTATGTATAAAGATATGCATGGAGTGCAAAGATGGATCCACAGCATAACTGTGTTGTCAAATTTTCATGGTGGGGGTAATTAGGAAAAAAAAATCTCAGAAGACTCTGTCAATAGAGAAGGGGGGCGGCAAGAGTGAAAACAACGTTTGCGAAATGCTGTCCTAACCCATTTGGAGAGTGCAAATTGAAAAGCAAAAACAAAAGTAGAAAGTAAGAGGGAACTTTCAGAAAGTGGAAATCATTGGCTCCTATTTAAGCCCCAGGCCTGAAGGAAGGTCTTCAGAGAACCTAGAGAGCAGGTTCACAGAGTCACCCACCACCCCAGGCCAGAAGCATCTGCAAGGTCCCCGATGGCCGCAGCCTGGTCCTTACTCCTGGCTTTGCTGCTGCTCAGCTGCAACGCCATCTGCTCTTGGGGCTGCCACCTGCCTCACACCCACAGCCTGGCCAACGGGAGGGTTCTGATGCTCCTGCGACAACTGAGGAGAGTCTCCCCTTCCTCCTGCCTGCAGGACAGAAAAGACTTCGCATTCCCCCAGGAGGCGCTGGGTGGCAGCCAGTTGCAGAAGGCTCAAGCCATCTCTGTGCTCCACGAGGTGACCCAGCACACCTTCCAGCTCTTCAGCACCGAGGGCTCGGCCGCCGCGTGGGACCAGAGCCTCCTGGACAAGCTCCGTGCTGCACTGGATCAGCAGCTCACTGACCTGCAAGCATGTCTCAGGCAGGAGGAGGGGCTGCGAGGGGCTCCTCTGCTCAAGGAGGATTCCAGCCTGGCTGTGAGGAAATACTTTCACAGAGTCACTCTCTATCTGCAAGAGAAGGGACACAGCCCTTGTGCCTGGGAGGTTGTCAGAGCAGAAGTCATGAGAGCCTTCTCTTCCTCAATAAACTTGCAGGAGAGATTCAGGAGCAAGGACTGACACACACCTGGTTCAACACGGAAATGATTCTCATGGACCAACAGACCACATTTCCTCCTGTGCTGCCATGTGGAAGACTTATTTCTACTGTCATCATGCACTGAATTGAATCAATTTGTCAAATGATTTCAGGTATATTAAGTGACATCATGATCTACTCTACAGGCACTACTCCATTGCAGATACTCAAGCTGACCCATCTACTTATTCATCTATTTGGACATTTATTTATCTAATTTAATATTTATTTACCTATATATAAAGAATTAAATTATTTTGTTCACATAATTATGTATGTATACTTAAGGGAAAAATATATTTTTTATTTAGTCAATTTATGAGTTTTCTTCATTCATTAAACCTTACTATAAAAAACTTCCTTAGCTTTTCTTTAAAAAAGAAACACCAAGACTGAGTATGCAACTTGATTAAAGAATGTATTTTACAATTCCTTCACCCATCTTTATGATTTGCACATTACAAGTAAAAACATACTTTCTCTAGCCAGGTGGTGTGTTGCCCTCATGACCTAGACATGAGCATCATTAATCCAATCATTTTTGTAACTTTGATTTTTTTTAATAGAAATTAACCTAAAAACAATAATGAGTTAATTTATAATAAAATGTTAACTATTTTGAAAATAGTATAATTAGTAGTAGAAATGACTATCAGTTAGCTTGAATGCTACAATGAGAGGGAGAAAAGTGGAATTCCCCTAGTAGAAGGTGGATCAAGCTGTGAGAGGATGTAAAAATAAAAGTTAACTACTTTTCATTTCAGAGCAAATTACATTTCAGTGCAAATGTTCAATGGATATTGGAGATGGCAATTTATAAGCAATTTCATAAAGCATAAGGTGTAACAGAAGTACTGATCAAATAGGAGGAGTATAGAATGAGAAAAAGTATAGAAATAGTATAGAATGAGAAAAGGAGTTAAAATTGAGTGCCATGACCTCAGTCTTAAAAGGGAGGGAATGCCACAAAGGAAGCAGAGATGCAATGGCCCTATGTTAACTACACAAGAGAGAGTGGTGAGAAGACAGAGATGCAAAGGCGGCAACCACTTAAGACTCAATGCATTCATGAACATGTAGATGGAAAAGTGCTTCCCACTTGGAAAAGAGATGGCATGGGCCACCTTGATGAGAGCTTGCTTGGTAGAATTAATCAACAGACACCATAGTGGACAAAGTGGAAGGATGGAGAAGAGAAGGTAATAGTAATATGTATAGAAAATGGTTTTGAGATATTTGCTGTCTCATTGAGGAGAGAATAGGGTGGGACTTAGAGTGGAAGGTGTTTTTTTTTTTTTTTTTTTCCCCCTGCTCTGCAGTTTTTTCCCTTTTTGGAATACTTTGCTTATGAAGAGAGCTCATGGATTTGATGCATTGAAAACACATATCACTGTTTAAGATCTGATTTACTTTAAATTATGAAATTTAGTAACACATAGCGATAAAGTATCATTCTTTTGATTGCATTATAGAGTGTTGAATGTCAGGAAGCTGCTCTGTGGTTGAAAGCATTCACTGCACGGAAACAGATGGAACTGACCTGATGATGGGGTGGAATTAACCACCAGGAACTATATTGGGTTAGGTGGCATTTAATAAGAAACAAAGTCCCAATGTCACTGTTTCCTTTGGGGATTCTCTTTAGTTCTTTCACTCTCACCATAGTTAGAATAGCATTTGTTTTCCTTTTACCTGAGTGCTTCCAACACAGTGACAGCTTTCCAAGAAAGCTGAATGGAGAAGAAAATCAATGATGTATTGAACATTATGGAAAATCATGGTACAGGCCCTCCCTTTATGTTTCCATTTTTTACTTTCTTATTAAGCTACAACCTCAAAATGATACAGAAAGTAATTCAGAAGAAGCAAGACAACCACTGCCCAGAAAAATACTAAATGAAATAGAACATATAAAATTACAAAGACTCTGAAATCAGGAAAGCATGAGGGCTGATTACCTAGCATCAGAGACCCTACAGCTCCACTGTGAGATGAAAATGACGATCCAAGAGGCTCAGTAGAAATGTACTCAGTCAGCTAATGATGCTTATTAACTACTTCTCTTAAGAAGGTGAATAAGTGATTCAATAGAAGATTCTGATGGGAGGTCTGATGGAAACTCTAAGAATACTCTGTGAATTTGGTGTAATTATTATGAACTCTAGGCTCATGACAGAATGGTGAACAAGACATACACCTTTCTCCTATGGTGGTGACTTGTCAAACACATCTAATAAATCTGTTTTCAAGAAGACCAATCCAGTACCGTAAGCCAGTGTAGTTGATATACAAAATCAAGAGGGCAGAAACAAAGGCAGAACTAGAAGTAAACACAGCCCAACTCCTCCCCAAATGAATGCTAATGATCACTGTCAAGGCCAATTTACCTCCGTTCCTTTTGTCCAGTCCATCATCATCAACTTTTAACAGACATTTACTGTACTAATAGCTGAAGAACGCAGTTTGAGGACACACAGCAAGTATCCCAGCTAGTCTCAGATACACTAGAGATTTAGGAATTATCAGATCCAGAGTCAAAATAACAGTGATAAAAGTGCAAAGGGCTCTAATGTATTCACCTACTTACCCCTGTACTTTTCCTCAGCCATACTATGTATGGTGTTTAGAATAGTTTTGTTCATATAATATCATGTTCAAATTTATAATGTATTCAAATGTAAGAAAAGATACTTACCTTTATTGTTTTTCAAATTATTTTCTCCTTTAATTTATGAAACTCTTCTCCAGAAGATAGCTTGGAATTGTTATTCTTATAAAAAGAAATAGCTTAAGTTCACAATGCATGCTGAAACATAGATGAAAAATTCTACTCATTACTTCTTTCAGCAGGTTATAACTTAAAACTGCATATTTCTATATCAGATATATGATTTAAAATTGTTTATTTCTATATCAGATATATTTTAAGTTCTGAAAACACAGAGGTGGAAAAACCAGATGAGAAACCTCTTCTTTTGGAGGGTTTCATTTAGAAAAGAAAGGTTATCATTAATAATTAAGCAATAATCATGCTTAATCATTTAAGTTTCCTGTTACAATGAGAGCTAGACAAAAGGGGATTCTCCTACCAGAATCTGGTTGAGGCCTCTCGAGAAGGGGAGAAAGCTGATTAGTCTATAAAGTGCCAAGAAACACCTAAAAACAGATTTCCCATTTCCCACTGGTAGAAGCTTATGTGGATGTTGTGCTTTAGGATTAGAGTATAGAATGAGAAGATGACCTAAAGCTCATGAGGACCTGCCACTCTGAAGACTGAGAAAGTAAAGGAGATTCTGCAAAGGGCCCAGAGGTGGAGCATCCAGTGCACTTGGGAGCCAACCTGGAGAAACGATCTCCCCAAAGCACCAGAGAAGAACACAAAGGGTTGAGAATCACACGGGTTAAAGTTTAAAAATGATTTCTATGTGATATGAGATCCTGCATAGAGTCTAGACTCTGTCAGGACATACGGGTAATCAAGGAAATCACTGAACTTCCCAGAGCCTCAGTCTCCTCAAATATGAAGTAAGTGAAAATGTTCATAGTGTTTGGAGTGTCAGACAAAGCAGAACATTTAAGAGCACTTAGCCAAGTATCACCCGCTGAGTGAGGGCTAAACAGGTAGTGCCTGTTTTCTTTTCTTTCATACAAATCTAAATAGGAATAATGAATTCTCTTACCCTCCCTCTTTCACTGACTGCAAAACAATAACAACCTAAATAAAAGTATTGGGGGAAGGTGTTTCATCAATTGTATGTAATTATATACATGATAAAATAATAATATATACATGTGTGAAAACAAAGTAATAAAGCATACTACATATATAACATACCATATACCTATCTGCTTATTCTGATACATGGCACCATTCTGCTTCATCTCTGCTCCCCTGGGTCTCATTGTTACACTCAAATATCACAATCATTCACTTCCTCCCAGTGTCAAAATCCCCAGTGTGCTCTCCTCATTCACCCTGCATGAAGGTGTCCTCTCCATTCATACAGCTGTGTCCTTCTCCATTACGGTTTCTGGTTGTCAATTTACCCTTTAGACAGCAAAGCCAACAACCAAAAAGCAGAACCTGAGTTAATGTTCTAGGTCTGTCAGACACTCTCCGATGACTTTACCCACTCTGCCTGAAAGGCACTGCAGGTCCAGACTGTCCAGCCTCCCAGAGAAACACAGTAAATAGAGGGAACTGCACCACAGTGAACAATGGTGGAGACTCCAGGGGCTCCTCTGTGCCTCTACCTGGGCTCTTCCACGTGCTGATTACACTAGGAGGAGCTTGCCTGGGTCAGGAGTCTCATTTGCTCAAAAAGCCCAAAGCACCAGAAACTTGGAGTTGAAAGTCAGCAGCAGCTTGAGAACTTGGAAGGAGAACAGAGATGTTTAAAGTGTTCCCTGGAGCAGCAGCGGGTCAACACGGAACAACACAGATGAGCTGCACTGAGGCAAGTGCTTCTCCACAACATTCCTTTTCAGAGACAGAGAAGACTGAAGCGGATGCTGAGAGCAGAGACAGAGCACGAAGGCCTGGCCACCACCTGTGTCCCGAGCATGGGAGATGCTCACAGCACAGCAGTCTGCAGAGTCCTGGAAGGGGCGACGGCCACTCCCATAACAGCTGCAGACTTGTGTCTTCCTTAGGACCCAGCAAGTTATCAGAGAGCAGGGCAAGAGGTGCCTGGGGACAATGCAATCCAAGGAAGTTGGTGTCTTTGCATCTCTGAAAGACAAACGCAATCAAACAAGATTGAATAGAAGGGGCACAGGCAGGGCTTTTAATACATTTAGCAACAGTGGGACAGAGCCTTCCTCGCAGGACTTATGACAGTAACATGCACACTGGAAGATCACGTTTTCTAAAGGTAGCAACGATTTTTGTAGAAATTCATGTATTTAGTGTGGGCAATTGAGAAAGAAGACATTGATGGATTGATTCTCTCTCTTCTCTCCAGTTGGTACATATAGCACTGAGTAGACACTTTTAAAGATAGAGGACATTTAAAGTACAGTTTAGGTTTGGAACACTTCCAGAGGATTAGGGCCCTAACACTAGCAATAACCATTCCTTTAATCCATTGTATATTCTTGCCTCCTTTGTCAAAGATAAGGTGTCCATAGGTGTGTGGATTTATCTCTGGGCTTTCTATTTTATTCCATTGATCTATATTTCTGTCTTTGTGCCAGTACCATACTGTCTTGATGACTGTGGCTTTGTAGTAGAGCCTGAAGTCAGGCAGGTTGATTCCTCCAGTTCCATTCTTCTTTCTCAAGATTGCTTTGGCTATTCAAGGTTTTTTGTATTTTCATACAAATTGTGAAATTATTTGTTCTAGCTCTGTGAAAAAATACCGCTGGTAGCGCGAAGAGTTGGACACGACTGAGCGACTTCACTTTCACATTTCACTTTCATGCATTGGAGGAGGAAATGGCAACCCACTCCATTGTTGCCTGGAGAATCCCAGGGACGGGGAAGCCTGGTGGGCTGCTGTCTATGGGGTCGCACAGAGTTGGACACGACTGAAGCGACTTAGCAGCAGCAGCTTGATAGGGATTGCATTGAATCTGTAGATTGCTTTGGGTAGTATACTCATTTTCACTATATTGATTCTTCTGATGTATGAACATGGTATATTTCTCCATCTATTAGTGTCCTCTTTGATTTCTTTCACCAGTGTTTTATAGTTTTCTATATATATGTATTTAGTTTCTTTAGGTAGATATATTCCTAAGTATTTTACTCTTTTCATTGCAATGGTGAATGGAATTGTTTCCTTAATTAAAATTAAAAGCTTCTGCACAACAAAGGAAATTATAAGCAAGGTGAAAAGGCAGCCTTTGGAATGGGAGAAAACAATAGCAAATGAAGCAACTGACAAACAACTAATCTCAAAAATATACAAGCAACTTATGCAGCTCAATTCCAGAAAAATAAATGACCCAATCAAAAAGTGGGCCAAAGAACTAAACAGACATTTCTCCAAAGGAGACATACGGATGGCTAACAAACACATGAAAAGATGCTCAACATCACTCATTATCAGAGAAATGCAAATCAAAACCACAATGAGGTACCATTTCACACCAGTCAGAATGGCAGTGATCCAAAAGTCTACAAGCAATAAATGCTGGAGAGGGTGTGGAGAAAAGGGAACCCTCTTACACTGTTGGTGGGAATGCAAACTAGTACAGCCACTATGGAGAACAGTCTGGAGATTCCTTAAAAAATTGCAAATAGAACTGCCTTATGACCCAGCAATCCCACTGCTGGGCGTACACACCAAGGAAACCAGAATTGAAAGAGACACGTGTACCCCAATGTTCATCGCAGCACTGTTTATAATAGCCAGGACATGGAAACAACCTAGATGTCCATCAGCAGATGAATGGATAAGAAAGCTGTGGTACATATACACAATGGAGTATTACTCAGCCATTAAAAAGAATACATTTGAATCAGTTCTAATGAGGTGGATGAAACTGGAGCCGATTATACAGAGTGAAGTAAGCCAGAATGAAAAACACCAATACAGTATACTAACACATATATATGGAATTTAGAAAGATGGTAATGATAACCCTGTATGCAAGACAGCAGAAGAGGCACAGATGTATAGAACGGACTTTTGGACTCTGAGGGAGAGGGAGAGGGTGGGATGATTTGGGAGAATGGCATTGAAACATGGATACTATCATGTAAGAAATGAATCACCAGTCTATGTTCGATACAGGATACAGGATGCTTGGGGCTGGTGCATGGGGATGATCCAGAGAGATGATATGGGTAGGGAGGTAGGATGGGGGCTTCAGGATTGGGAACTCATGTACAACCGTGGTGGATTCATGTCAATGAATGGCAAAACCAATACAGTATTGTAAAGCAAAATAAAGTAAAAATAAAAATTAAAAAAACTAACCATTCCTATATTACTACCAAAAATATCATTTTGTTAACAAATGATTTCTTAAGTAATATTTTTATTTCAACCCTACAGTATTATTTTTGATGTTTAACAGACTGAGGTTAGAAGTTTAAATAAACACAACCATGTAAGATCATAAGGCTGACTCTGGAGTTCATTCCTGACCCTCCCTGCTAAGGAGCCCATGCAGACTGGTGCTGCTATGCTCACCTGGGCAGCACATACACTAAACCTGCACTGCTTCTGTCCAGGAAGCCTGTATGCTCTTCCATCTTGGTCACGCATGAGGTCTCTTCAGTGCCCACATCATAACTAGTAGCTGGAAATATAAAGAGCAGAAGGTCTTCACTGGACTCAGTGGACCACAGGATGACCCGTCTGGACTGGAGGTGGGAAATGGAAGAGAATGAGAGTGAGAGCAACAGGCTGACCTGAGGCGGTCTCCTGGGAGAGGTCCTTGTCGACTGAAAAACATCCAACAGTGTGAGAGCCAGGAGTTCAGTTTTGGGGAAGACTTCCTGAGGACTACAGGCTGGAAGACAGCCTCTCCTTGAGGACCTGCTCAAGGACTTAGCGGGAGGTCAGTGTATACGTGTTTGTAGTGAAGGGGTTACATGGCATCAAGCTCACATCTTGGTAAAAGGTGGCTGAGAGTCAGGAGGAACAGATGTCTCTATAACAGCTTTTCTAAGTATGAGAAGTTGTAAAAATTGGGTTCAAAAACTTTCTCTGGGAATTATCTAACTCTCTGCTGGCCTGTTGTGTCAATTTTCCCAGCCTCATTCCTGATCTCCACCCTTAATTCCTATCAGGGTGTATTGGAGGTCAGGGACTGCAGTGGGTATAATGACTTTATTCGTGTAGAACAAGATGGCAAATGACATTTTAGTTGTCATCCTGAAGAAGAAACATCAGAGCTAAAATAGGTAGGTGCTTTTTCTTTGTTCTCAAACTCACTGGAAAAGTCAAGAGTTAAAACGACAAAGATTTCAGGAGTTAGTCAGCTCCTGTAGGTTTAATAACATTATTTTACTAAATTTCATTGATGAAATAATTCATAAAATCTTAAGAGTTCTTGCTGTGTGGCTTGTGGGATCTCAGTTCCCCAATCAGGGATTGAACCCGGCCTGCAGCAGTGAAAATATAGGATCCTGATGACTAGACCTCTAGGAAACTCTAGGAAATGCTTTCTTTTCCTTCTTCATTTGGCAGACATATCTATTCTATTCTAACTACACAATAGTGATTTTCTGTTTTTGATTAGAACTTAGTTCTGTTCACTCAGACCACACCCGAATCACCCCACAAAACCATATTTAGCACCCTTTGGCGTTTGTAGTGGATTCGGGTCCTCTGTCATCTCACTCTCCTGGATCTATCTACTTATTTTGTTCATTCCTAAATATCATCTTCAACTGAACTCTTGACTTTTTTAATGGGCTCTTTAATAAAAAATCATTGCAGACCCACTAAGGTGTTCCCTTATATATTTGGTACCTTAGGAATAGTTCAGTTGTCAAGATTTATGTTTCTCTCTAGTTGCATGACTGACTATAACCTAATAGCGTTAGTGAGAGGACTGAGTTAAAATTTGAAAGAACTTAGAGAAGTGGCTAGTCCATTAGTAGCAAGCAATAAAATTCAGTTATTATTTTTTAATATCACAATTACTATTATCTAGAATAAGATTAGAATATTTAAAATCATCTAATTCCTTTCCTTTTAATTCCAGCTTTCCCAATCATCTTCTCAGTGCCCAGGGGTATTTATCACCTACACAAATGCTCAGCAAAGCTAGATTCCACGATCCTGCCAGAGAGGGTTATTGTTCTAACAACTGGGTTCTGCTTGTCAGTCTCTTGTGACCTGGTGGGTGTGTCTTATTCCTTCTTTCCTTATTACTGATCCCATGTGGATTATATGAAAGAAACATCAGATGACTATTATACAAAGCTGAAAGCAGTCAATAGAGCCAGGGCTTGGCCTTTATTGAGCTTCTGTCAGAAGCAGCTGTGCCCCAGCCCTTCCTTGTTCATATTGGCCTCATCCTTCCCCTCTGCCACAGCCCTGTCCCCAGCTGCACTGCACTACAGTTTGCTAACTCAGAATATGTCACTGTGTCACAGGAAAACCACTTCCCTTCTTCCACATTCATGACATTGAAGACTTACACTTGCTTTGTTTTTGTCCACAAAACACATCTCCAATTGCACTTTCTAGGAAACTGGCAAAGAGAAACAAAATCTAAAGTCTTGAAAGTGATAGAGATGCAGCCCCTATGGCTTTCTTTACTTTCCTTTATCTCATCATGAATTAGAACTAGATCAGGACCACTGAGATAAATCTTGCCCAGTAAGTCACTAAGTGAATATAGGGTATTAAAAACTAAATGAAATATTACATTCAAGTAAAGGAAAAAAGGGTATTTCTCCTGACCTACTAGCCTGGTCCTCACTGCCATGAATTCTCAGAGGAACAGAGATGCCCATGGAATTCAGCTGGCTTAAGCAACAGTTAGAACTGGACATGGAACAACAGACTGGTTCCAAATAGGAAAAGGGGTACGTCAAAGCTGTATATTGTCACTCTGCTTATTTAACTTATATACAGAGTACATAATGAGAAATGCTGGGAGGATGAAGCATAAGCTGGAATCAAGATTGCCGGGAGAAATATCAATAACCTCAGATATACAGGTGACACAATCCTTATGGCAGAAAGTGAAGAAGAACTAAAGAGCCTCTTGATGAAAGTGAAAGAGGACAGTGAAAAAGTTGGCTTAAAGCTCAACATTCAGAAAACGAAGATCATGGCATCTGGTCCCACCACTTCATGGCACATAGGTGGGGAAATAATGGAAACAGTGTCAGACTTTATTTTGGGGGGCTCACCGCAGGTGGTGAGTGCAGCCAAGAAATTAAAAGACACTTGCTCCTTGGAAGAAAAGTTAGGAACAATCTAGACAGCATATTAAAAAGCAGAGACATTACTTTATCAACAAAAGTCCATCTAGTCAAGCTATGGTTTTTCCAGTAGTCATGTATGGATGTGAGAGTTGGACTATAAAGAAAGTTGAGCACCAAAGAATTGATGCTTTTGAAATGTGATGTTGGAGAAGACTCTTGAGAGTCCCTTGGACTGCAAGGAGATCCAACCAGTCCATCCTTAAGGAAATCAGTTCTGAATATTCATTGGAAGGACTGATGCTGAAGCTGAAACTCCAATACTTTGGCCACCTGCTGTGAAGAACTGACTTATTGGAAAAGACCCTGATGCTGGGAAAGATTGAAGGTGGAAGGAGAGGGGGACGACAGAGGATGAGATGGTTGGATGGCATCACTGACTCAATGGACATGAGTTTGAGTAAGCTCCGGGAGCTGGTGATGGACAGGGAAGCCTGGCGTGCTGCAGTCCATGGGGTTGCAAAGAGTCAGACACAACTGAGCGACTGAACTGAACTGAACTGAATGAACAAATGAAGCTCAACCCTTGGCTCTGTGAAATAGCTTCTAATCAAAAACAACATCATCATTGAATCTCCTACCTCAAGCTCAGAAAATTTCAGTAGAACAAGTGCTCACCAGTAAAAGGGTTGAATAATTAAATCTATACTCGGTCAAATAAAAATTATTTGTCTGCTAAGGCTAGGGCTTCCCTGGGAGCTCAGATGGCCAAGACTTGTTCTGTGATGCAGGACACCTGGGTTCAATACCTGGGTCCTTTTTATTTTTATTAAGGTTAAGGGAGTGCAGTTGGATTAGTTCCTCCACTTACTTGCACAAATACACATTTGCTCTTAGTGTCTGAGGGCTGCTGACACTATGGACACCTGAGGACACAGATCAGGAGAAGAGGAAGTCACCTCAGAGTAACAGGGTCCTTCACACAAACACTACAGGGGAGAGGAAAGGGATTCTGGGCAATGAATTTTTTCTCAACAAGTAAACAGGCCCTCCATAGAAAGGAGATTTTCAAGTCCTCAGGATTCTGAAGATTGAGCCTGCTCTCAGGGAGGGTATACATCAGGTTTGGAAGCAGACCCTATCACTCTAGAGGACAGGGTGAGTCTCCATGTCATCTTTCCCTTACGAGGTGCTGCTGGGAAAATACCATTGTCCTACATTTAGAGTCTCCTCATCCATGTTCCCTGAGAAGAACCAGGATTCTGGTGGAATTATTGGCTCAGTCTGTGGAGGAAAACAGGTCTCCAGTAAGAAAATGGTGGAAAGAAAGGGTGATGTCTGTAACAGTCCTGACCTCAAGGAAAAAGGGACTGTCTGTAACAGTCCCTGACCACAACCACAGGGACCTGCAGGAAATTGTTCTAGAAAGAACGGATACATGGAAGAAGATCTTGGACTCATAATAATCAGCCTCTTCTATAAATCAAACACTGAAGAAAACCCATCATTTGTTTTAAAGAGCTTAATTGCCAGAGTGATCTGGTAAATTCCTAATAAATATGGAAACCACAGAGCTGAGACAGACTAGATTCCCATGTAAAGTATAAGGGGAAAATGGAGCCAAAGGTCAGGGCTACAAATGTGTTCCTGGATAAGAGGAGAGCAACATTTATGCATGAGAGACAGTGAGCAATAATGTGTGTAATTACAAAAGTACATCTGACTTAAGACAAAGACTTTTCTCAATTCATTGAAAAATTTCCATTTGGCTGGGAACATTTGAAGTTATTGGGAAATAGATAATAGTTTAGATTGTTTTCCTTGATCATACTGTGAATACATAAATGAAAATCAAAAAAAGGAAGTAAAAGTGTAGAGAAATGACTAGAAAATGAAAACTACCATGTTCCCTATTTAATGGCCTTGCTTAGAAAGCCTGGCATCAGAGAACCTACCTTAAGTTTTCACCAGACGCCGTCTCAGCCAGCCCAGCAGCAGCCGCATCTTCCCCATGGCCTTCGTGCTCTCTCTACTCATGGCCCTGGTGCTGGTCAGCTATGGCCCAGGAGGATCCCTGGGCTGTGACCTGTCTCAGAACCACGTGCTGGTTGGCAGGAAGAACCTCAGGCTCCTGGAGCAAATGACGAGACTCCGCCCTCGCTTCTGTGTGCAGGACAGAAAAGACTTCACTTTACCCTAGGAAATGGTGGAGGGCAGCCAGCTCCAGGAGGCCTAGGCCATCTCTGTGCTCCATGAGATGCTCCAGCAGAGCTTCAGCCTCTTCCACACAGAGCGCGCCTCTGCTGCCTGGGACACCACCCTCCTGGAGCAGCTCCGCACTGGACTCCATCAGCAGCTGGACCACCTGGACGCCTGCCTGGGGCAGGTGATGGGAGAGGAAGACTCTGGCCTGGGAAGGACGGGCCCCACCCTGACCGTGAAGAGGTACTTCCAGGGCATCCATGTCTACCTGAAAGAGAAGGGATACAGCGACTGCGCCTGGGAAATTGTCAGAGTGGAAATCATGAGATCCTTCTCTTCATTAATCAGCTTGCAAGAAAGGTTAAGAATGATGGATGGAGACCCAAGCTCACCTTGAGATGACTCTCACTGACTAAGATGCCACATCATCCTTGTATACTCACCTGGGGTCATTTCAGAAGACTCTGAATTCTGCTTTAGCCACCAAATTTATTGAATTAACTCAGCCAATACATGTCAGTAGTAATAAGCAAGTAGATACAAAAGTAATCAAGTATGGGGATATTAATCCATAAATGATGACTGCCCTGATGTTATTTATTTATTCTTTATTTAGTTAATGTAATATTTTATCTCATATTTATATTTTCATATAAAAGATGTGTATGTTTACACTGTATCAAAATTTAGAAACTATATTTCCCTATTTCATTAAAATTGTTATTTATTAAATAGTTATCAAGATAAATTTCTTGGGTTTTTATTTTGAAAACCTAAATCCTATTCTGTCTACATATACCTATCATAAAATAGTATTTGTTCACTTTATACTGTGAAACATTTCTATAATTTTCTAGGAAATGTTTGTCAAAAGGTGGAATTTTGAGAATCTTCTGTGGGTGCAGTTGTTAGGACTCTGAGTTTTTCCTCCAGGGAGCCTCGGTTGAGGAACTAACATCCTATAAGCTGTGGAGGGTGTCAAAAAAAAAAAAAAGTTAGAAAGGAGATTATGAAATTGTAGAAAATGGTTAGTCTTGATGTCACAGGTGTAACTAATTTGTACCCACTCATTAAAGAATGGTTGATGCACATATCTGAGGGAAGCAGTCACCTCCTGCTAGGAAGCTGATGCTATATGGTGCTGACTGGCTGCTCCTGACTCCTATTACTCGGCCTCCCACCTTCTCCTCAGTACTGCCTGCCTTGCTGAGCAATTCACTCCCTTCCACAGTAACTTCACTGCCTCCACACACGAGCTCTGTTCTGTGCTGGTTTCTAGCTGCATGGTGTAGTCAGAGTGGAAGCCACAGGAAGAGAGCCCAAGTGAGAGGAGAGTTCTTGCCTGGAGAATCCCAGGGATGGGGGAGCCTGGTGGGCTGCTGTCTATGGGGTCACACAGTCAGACATGACTGAAGCGACTTAGCAGCAGCAGCAGAAATTCCAAAACCTCTGAATCCCAGCTCTGCTATTTACCAACAATGTGACTCTGAAAAATCTCACAAACACAACCCGTCAGTTTCCTCATCTTTAATATGGGGACAATAAGAGTAGTTTTCACAGGATTACTGTTTGGATTCAGTGAGTCCATATCACACAAGAGGCATCACACGCTCCTGGCAGAAATCATTAGGACCGTGAGAATCACGGAGTGGCTGCCCTCAGGGAGGAAACAGGACAGCTGCTCTAAGACAGCGACTGGAGGGCAGCATGGAAAGGTGCTGGCCCCTGACAAAGGTATTTTCTTTTCACCTTGGGTGCTAGTTTCATAGTGTTTTCAGTGTGAGAACTTTCCTTTGCTGTATGTTGAAGAGCATTCCAATTTCTGGGTTTCATATCTCTAAAAGCACTCCTATGAGTTCATAAAGAGCTCTTTGAGAAAGATGAATTAGTAGAAAATGCTTAGAGATATCATAACAATCCAGAAAATCAAACACATGCAGAGGCAGGAAGGAAAGAGCAGGCAGTCTGAAATGTATTTCTGCCCTCCAGTCCTACGCTGTAAAGGTTGGATCCTAGTTTTCTTTTCAATAAAGTCCCTTGTCCATACTTGCTGGCAATGTCACCTCTTGGAGCCTCTGCATTGCTGCTGCTGCTGCTAAGTCACTTCAGTCATGTTCGATTCTGTGCGAACCCATAGATGGCAGTCCATTAGGCTCCTCTGCCCCTGGGATTCTCCAGGCAAGAACACTGGAGTGGGTTGTCATTTTCTTCTCCAATGCATGAAAGTAAAAAGTGAAAGTGAAGTCACTCGGTTGTGCCTGACTCTTAGCAACCCCATGGACTGAGGCCTACCAGGCTCCTCCGTCCATGGGATTTTCCAGGCAAGAATACTAGAGTGGGGTGCCACTGCCCTCTCTGCATTGCTACTGAAAGGCAAAACCCAACAAAGAGTTCAGAAACCAATTGTTACCCTTCTCATACTAAAGATGTGAGAAACATTATTAATGAATGAAGTGTGATTTTCTGAAACCCCCAGGGGACTCACACCGAGGGGCGCCTTCCAGGATTGCTGCTGCTAGTGCCCTTGTCCCCACGGCAAGCCCCTGCTGACCCACCTCCACAGGAGACTCCACCTTTAGCAGGCAGGTCTGCTTCAGTCTCCTGTGGGGTCACTGCTGCTCAGTTCCCCTGCATCTTGGTGCTCGCAAGATTTTGTTTGTCCCCTTTGAGAATGGAGTCTCTCTTCCACTCAGTATTGTGGAAAACTTGTAATCAAATATCGCTGGCCTTTAGAGTCAGATTTCCTGGGGATTCCCAGGCCCTTTGCTGGATTTGCAGACCTGGAAGCCTGACCTGAGTCTTAGATCCTTCACAACAGTGAGAGAACTTTTTTGGTTGTATTGTTTTCCAGTTTGTTGGTTTCCCAACGGGCAGGTATGGGATTTATTTTTATTGTGCTTGAGCACCTCCTACCATCTCATTATAATTTCTTTTTTGTCTTTGGACATGGGGCACCTCCTACCATCTCATAATTTCTTGTCTTTGGACATGGGGTACCTTTTTTGGGTGGGCTCCAGAGTCCTCCTGTGGATGGTTTTTAACAGCTCCTTGAGAATTCAGTGCTCTTGCAGGAGATGTGCCCCCAGCCACAGAGGCATGGGGAAGGCAGTCTTGTGCTCCTTGTAGAGCTGTAGTCCTGGGACTCAGTTTCACTGAAGCGCTGAGTTTGGCGATTCCTGGTCTTTAGGAGGATGGCAATGGTGATGATCACCATTCTCCAGGGCTGGAGAACATCACCCTCTGTGTCATCAGGGAAGGGGTTGGCATCTGGTGGGCTTGGCGATGCTGCAGGTGTTGGGCTGTGCCAGCCTTTATCCAGCTGTTCCCAACACCTGCCTGCAAATAAGATCTTTAAATAGGGCAGAATTGTCATTTTCTGCACTTTTGTCAATATTATTTTCATGGAGAAACTTTTCCCTTGTATTCTGGGCATCAGAGAATGTCACAGCTTCGATGATCTTTTGTGTTATTACACTGGAAATGAAATATACTCATGGAAACATCTCAATCAAAAAGGAGATATTCATCTATATGAGTCAACTCAGCTTGAAATAAAAACCCGAGGCTCAATCTAACTCTCTTTTTAGTCTAAAGGAAAACTCAGAGGTGTGACTACATAGTCTATTTTGATAGTTTAAATTGCACAAAATAAATTTAGGCACAACTTTCTGCATTTCCTTTTTAAGGTCTAATACATAAGGTTTGAATTCTTCCACAGTGATTTACAGGACCATAGTCCTCATTTTCTGATGGTCCACAGATAACAGTCTGATAGATAGAGTGCCTGATGAACTATGGAATGAGGTTTGTGACATTGTACAGGAGACAGGGATCAAGGCCATCCCCATGGGAAAGAAATGAAAAAAAGCAAAATGGCTGTCTGAGGAGGCCTTACAAATAGCTGTGAAAAGAAGAGAAGCAAAAAACAAAGGAGAAAAGGAAAGATATAAGCATCTGAATGCAGAGTTCCAAAGAATAGCAAGAAGAGATAAGAAAGCCTTCTTCAGTGATCAATGCAAAGAAATAGAGGAAAAGAACAGAATGAGAAAGACTAGAGATCTCTTCAAGAAAATTAGAGATACCAAGGGAACATTTCGTGCAAAGATGGGCTCGATAAAGGACAGAAATGGTATGGACCTAACAGAAGCAGAAGATATTAAGAAGAGGTGGCAAGAATACACAGAAGAACTGTACAAAAAAGATCTTCATGACCCGGATAATCACAATGGTGTGATCACTCATCTAGAGCCAGACATCCTGGAATGTGAAGTCAAGTGGGCCTTAGAAATCATCACTACGAACAAAGCTAGTGGAGGTGATGGAATTCCAGTTGAGCTCTTTCAAATCCTGAAAGATGATGCTGTCAAAGTGCTGCACTCAATATGCCAACAAATTTGGAAAACTCAGCAGTGGCCACAGGACTGGAAAAGGTCAGTTTTCATTCCAATCCCAAAGAAAGGCAATGCCAAAGAATGCTCAAACTACTGCACAATTGCACTCATCTCACATGCTAGTCAAGTAATGGTCAAAATTCTTCAAGCCAGGCTACAGCAATACGTGAACTGTGAACTTCCTAATGTTGAAGCTGGTTTTAGAAAAGGCAGAGGAACCAGAGATCAAATTGCCAACATCCGCTGGATCATGGAAAAAGCAAGAGAGTTCCAGAAAAACATCTATTTCTGCTTTATTGACTATGTCAAAGCCTTTGACTGTGTGGATCACAATAAACTGTGGAAAATTCTGAGAGAGATGGGAATACCAGACCACCTGACCTGCCTCTTGAGAAATCTGTATGCAGGTCAGGAAGCAACAGTTAGAACTGGACATGGAACAACAGACTGGTTCCAAATAGGAAAAGGAGTACATCAAGGCTGTATATTGTCACCCTGCTTATTTAACTTCTATGCAGAGTACATCATGATTGCCGGGAGAAATATCAATAACCTCAGATATGCAGATGACACCACCGTTATGGCAGAAAGTGAAGAGGAACTAAAAAGCCTCTTGATGAAAGTGAAAGAGGAGAGTGAAAAAGTTGGCTTAAAGCTCAACATTCAGAAAATGAAGATCATGGCATCCGGTCCCACCACATCATGGGAAATAGATGGGGAAACAGTGTCAGACTTTATTTTTTGGGGCTTCAGAATCACTGCAGATGGTGATTGCAGCCATGAAATTAAAAGACGCTTACTCCTTGGAAGAAAAGTTATGACCAACCTAGATAGCATATTCAAAAACAGACACATTACTTTGCCGACTAAAGTCCGTCTAGTCAAGGCTATGGTTTTTCCAGTAGTCATGTATGGGTGTGAGAGTTGGACTGTGAAGAAGGCTGAGCGCCAAAGAATGGATGCTTTTGAACTGTGGTGTTGGAGAAGACTCTTGAGAGTCCCTTGGACTGCAAGGAGATCCAACCAGTCCATTCTGAACGAGATCAGCCCTGGGATTTCTTTGGAAGGAATGATGCTAAAGCTGAAACTCCAGTATTTTGGCCACCTCATGCGAAAAGTTGACTCATTGGAAAAGACTATGATGCTGGGAGGGATTGGGGGCAGGAGGAGAAGGGGACAACAGAGGATGAGATGGCTGGATGGCATCACTGACTCGATGGACGTGAGTCTGAGTGAACTCCGGGAGTTGATGATGGACAGGGAGGCCTGGCGTGCTGCAATTCATGGGGTCACAAAGAGTCAGACACAACTGAGTGACTGAACTGAACTGAACTGAACTGAATACTGAACATGGGTTAATTCACAGTTTCTTTATTCTGTCACCAAAGTGTGCTGATCGCACACACATGTGACAATGTGCTTGATGATGTGCATTCCAGAACAGTCAGGCACGAATGGTGACTGCCCTCCTGGGAGCAGGGAAGAGGACATCAAGGCAGGATGAAGAGGAAGGAGGCAGCACATGCTCAGAGCAGCTGAGGGCCAGTACTCAGAGCTGATGAAGAAGAGGGAGGGAGCAGCAGGAAGTTCTATTCTCACACAACCTGGGGCTCCTGAGTGTAGCCGTTCCAGACTTTCACTTCCTCTTCTAAAAGATGATGACAACTTTAGTAGCAGCCACAGAGGACATTCATTACTTCAAATAATACAGTTTGCAAATTAGGCTGAGAATATGAAACTTAGTGAATGATAACAGTCTTTCATACCAATATAACCAATTCAGTTCAGTTCAGTTCAGTTCAGTCACTCAGTCATGTTTGACTCTTTGTGACCCCATGAGCCCCAGCATGCCAGGCCACCCTGTCCATCACCAACTCCCAGAGTCCACCCAAACCCATGTCCATTGTGTCGGTGATGCCATCCAGCCATCTCATCCTCTGTCGTCCCTTTCTCCTCCTGCCCTCAATCTTTCCCAGCATCAGAGTCTTTTCAAATGAGTCAGCTCTCTCCATATCAGGTGGCAAAGTATTGGAGTTTCAGCTTCAACATCAGTCCCTCCAATGAACACCCAGGACTGATCTCCTTTAGGATGGACTGGCTGGATCTGTCTCTCTCCTTTTCATTTCCCTCTTTTATCCTCCTGGCCACCTCTGTCTACTTCCTCCCTCTCCAAGGGACTCTCGAGAGACTTCTACAACACCACAGTTCAAAAGCATCAATTCTTCTGTACTCAGCTTTCTTTATAGTCCAACTCTCACATCCATACATGACCACTGGAGAAACCATAGCTGTGCAAGGAGACCCAACCAGTCCCTTCTAAAGGAGATCAGTCCTGGGTGTTCTTTGGAAGGAATGATGCTAAAGCTGAAACTCCAGTACTTTGGCCACCTCATGTGAAGAGTTGACTCATTGGAAAAGTCTCTGATGCTGGGAGGGATTGAGGGCAGGAGGAGACGACAGAGGATGAGATGGATGGATGGCATTACCAACTCGTTGGATGTGAGTTTGAGTGAACTCTGGGAGTTGGTGATGGACAGGGAGGCTGTCTTTTAATTTCACGGCTGCAGTCACCATCTGCAGTGATTTTGGAGCCCAGGAAAATAAAGTCAGCCACTCTTTCCACTGTTTCCCCACCTATTTGCCATGAAGTGATGGGACCAGATGCCACGATATTAGTTTTCTGAATGTTGAGCTTTAAGCCAACTTTTTCACTTTCCTCTTTCACTTTCATCAAGAGGCTCTTTAGTTCTTCTTCACTTTTTGCCATAAGGGTGGTGTCATCTGCATATCTGAAGTTATTGATATTTCTACCCGCAATCTTGATTTCAGCTTGTGCTTGCTCCAGCCCATTGTTTCTCATGATGCATTTAACTAATAGTAACCTCTTTACTCCACTCTCAGTCCAACCAAGAGAAGTTTTGCCCGCAAGTCTCTTAACACTGCCAAGGGTCTGCATGTTGAGGCTCAAGTATTAATTCTAGGAGAGGGACTGCCTGCATGGCTCTGAAGGAACCCAGGAGCCCACGTTTCCTCCCTTTTGATCAGTGCCTGGTACATTATGGAGGGAAATACCACAGTACTTTAAGTTCTTTGCAGAGAAACCAATTCTAGGAAAGTTGTCTAATAAAACACAATTGCTCTGCTAATAAATGAGATAATAAGCAGTCCCTTTCCTCAGTCTCAGTATGTTTTAGACCACTTCTGATGCGACTTTTTAAGCTACAGATTATGTTATACTTCAAAATCATACTGAGAGAAAAAGAAATCAGATTTGTCATTAGGAAATTTTTCGTAAAGAAATTTTTTTTTTTAGAAGAAAAAAAATGGGGGGGGGCGGTCCTAAGATGGTGGAGGAATAGGACGGGGAGACCACTTTCTCCCTCACAAATTCATCAAAAGAACATTTCAATGCTGAGTAAATTCCACAAAACAACTTCTAAATGCTGGCAGAGGACATCAGGCACCCAGAAAAGCAGATCATTGTTTTCAAAAACAGGTAGGAAAAAATATAAAAGACAAAAAAGGAGACAAAGGAGGTAGGGAGGGAGCTGCATCCCAGGAAGGGAAACTTAAGAAGAGAGGTTTCCAAACACCAGGAAACACTCTCCCTGCCGAGTCTGTGGTGACCCTTGGAAGCACAGAGGCCAACATAACAGGAAGGAAAAATAAATAAATAATTAAAACCAACAGATTACAAGCCCAACAGTAACTCCCCCGCAGAGAAGCAGTGCAGACGCCTGCATCCACCACTAGCAAGTGGGGGCTGTGCAGGGAGGCGCAGGAGGCGCAGGCTGCAGTGCTTTGTAAGATACGGGCTGGAACGCCCTGCGGGTAACCAGAGCGAACTAACTTGGGCTAGCAAACCAGACTGTGGGATAGCTACCACGCAAAAAGCTCGAACATAGGACACCACCAGGACCGCGCACAGAACAAAGGATGGAACAGAAATAGCCGGCTGCAGACCATCCCCCTCTGGTGACAGGCAGCCAGAGCCTGGAAGGGGGCAATCGCAGCCCAAGAGAGACATTACCTACCAAAATGCAAGCAGGCTTCTTTGCTAACTAAGACTTATGGGGGTTCTGGACAGTCATCATCTGCCTAAGAAGGGACACCAGCAATAAACCCAGAAAACTGAGCAGCAGAGACGGGAAAGGCGATAAGTCACAGCAACTGCACTCGCCAAACACCTGAGCTACTTGGACCTGGGAAGGGCACAAAACGCAGGCCCAACTGAATCTGTACCTCTGAGGGCTACCTGAGCGCCAAGCCTGAGTGGCTTAGACCGAGGAGGTGCATGCAGCCTAGGGCCAGCCTCAGACGGTTCCTGGAGGAACGACGTAGAGCCTGAGTGGTGTGTGTCGCGAGCAGGGGGAGGCCCAGCGGAGCTGAGACACTGCGAGCACACGCCAGTGTTATTTGTTTGCAGCATCCCTCCCTCCCCACAGCACGACTGAACAAGTGAGCCTAAAAAAAAAAATAATAAGTGTCCACCACTGCTCCCCCCCGCCCCCCCATTCCACCATGTCAGGGCGGAAATCAGACACTGAAGAGACCAGCAAACAGAAGTTAAACAGAGGGAACCGCCTTGGAAGTGACCCCACACTGCCCACAACATCAGTGAAAGGCCCAGATATATCTTTACTATTTTTACGATCACTCTTTTTGTTGTTGTTGATGATATTGTTGTGTGATTGTTTTTCCTTCTTTTTCTTCTTTTTTTTTAAATTTTTTAAATTTTAAGTCCTCTATTTCTCCTTTAATTTATGTTTTTATAACCTACTATTACTTTTCCAAAAAAAAAAAAAGACCCTATTTTTAAAGCAAACACTGTATATAGTCTTTTTGTGGTTGTTGCTGTTTTTAAAAAATTCTTGTGTCTTTTTTTTTCTTCTCCTTCTTCTTTTCTTTAATATTGTATTTTTGAAAATTCAATCTCTACTCTAGATTTTTAATCTTTGCTTTTTGGTATTTGTTGTCAATTTTGTACATTTAAAAACCCAAACTTCACGACTCAATTTTACCTGAGAGCTAGATTACTGGCTTGACCACTCTCTCCTCCTTTGGACTCTCCTTTTTCTCCACCAGGTTGTCTCTGTCTCCTCCCTCTCCCTTCTCTTTTCTGCCCAACTCTCTGAATCTCTGTGTGTTCCAGATGGTGGAGAACACTTAGGGAACTGGTTACTAGCTGGATCTGTCTCTCTCCTTTTCATTTCCCTCTTTTATCCTCCTGGCCACCTCTGTCTACTTCCTCCCTCTCCTCTTCCCTGTATAACTCTGTGAACACCTCTGAGTGGTCCAGACTGTTGAGTGGACATAAGGAAGTGATTACTGGCTAGCTTGCTCTCTCCTCTTTTGATCCCACCTCATCTCATTCCAGTCACTTCTAACTATCCCCTCCCTCTTCTCTTCTCCATGTAACTCAGTGAACCTCTCTGGGTGTCCCTCAATGTGGAGAAACCTTTCATCTTTAACCTAGATGTTTTATCATTGGTGCTGTATAGATGGAGACGTCTTGAGGCTACTGTAAAAACAAAACTGAAAACCAGAAGCAGGAGGCTCAAGTCCAAATCCTGAGAACATCAGAGAACTCCTAAATCCAGGGAACATTAATCGATAGGAGCTCATCAAACATCTCCATACCTACACTGAAACCAAGCACCATCCAAGGGCCAACAAGTTTCAGAGCAAGACATACCACGCAAATTCTCCAGCAACACAGGAACACACCCCTGAGCTTCAATATACAAGCAGCTCAAAGTTACTCCAAAACCACTGATGTCTCATAACCCATTACTGGTCACTTCATTGCACTCCAGGGAGAAGAAATCCAGCTCCACCCACCGGAACTCAAACACAAGCCTCCCTAACCAAGAAACCTTGACAAGCCACTGATACAACTCCACCCACAGTGAGGAAACTCCATAATAAACAGAACTCCACAAATTCCCAGAGTATACAAAGGCCACCCCAAACTCAGCAATATAACCAAGATGAAGAGACAGAGGAATACCCAGCAGCTAAAGGAACAGGAGAAATGCCCACCAAACCAAACAAAAGAGGAAGAGATAGGGAATCTACCTGAGAAAGAATTCCAAATATTGATAGTGAAAATGATCCAAAATCTTGAAATCAAAATGGAATCACAGATAAATAGCCTGGAGACAAGGATTGAGAAGATGCAAGAAAGGTTTAACAAGGATCTAGAAGAAATAAAAAAGAGTCAATATATAATGAATAATGCAATAAATGAGATCAGAAACACTATAGACGCAACAAATAGTAGAAAAACGGATGCAGAAGATAGGATTAGTGAAATAGAAGATAGAATGGTAGAAATAAATGAATCAGAGAGGAAACAAGAAAATGAATTAAAAGAAATGAAGACAATCTCAGAGACCTCCAGGACAATATGAAATGCTCCAACATTCGAATTATAGGAGTCCCAGAAGAAGAAGACAAAAAGAAAGACCATGAGAAAATACTTGAGGAGATAATAGTTGAAAACTTCCCTAAAATGGGGAAGGAAATAATCACCCAAGTCCAAGAAACCCAGAGAGTCCCAAACAGGATAAACCCAAGGTGAAACACCCCAAGACACATATTAATCAAATTAACAAAGATCAAACACAAAGAACAAATATTAAAAGCAGCAAGGGAAAAATAACAAATAACACACAAGGGGATTCCCATAAGGATAACTTCAGATCTTTCAATAGAAATGCTTCAGGCCAGGAGGGAATGGCAATACATACTTAAAATGATAAAAGAAAATAACCTACAGCCCAGATTACTGTACCCAGCAAAGATCTCATTCAAATATGAAGGAGAAATCAAAAGCTTTACAGACAAGCAAAAGCTGAGAGAATTCAGCACCACCAAACCAGCTCTCCAACAAATGCTAAAGGATATTCTCTAGACAGGAAACGCGAAAAGGGTGTATAAACCCGAACCCAAAACAATAAAGTAAATGGCAATGGGATCATACTTATCAATAATTACCTTAAACGTAAATGGGTTGAATGCCCCAACCAAAAGGCAAAGACTGGCTGAATGGATACAAAAACAAGATCCCTACAATAAATGAATATAGTAAAGTTGCAGGATATAAAATCAAGACACAGAAATCCAAATCCCTTGCATTCCGGTACACTAATAATGAGAAAGTAGAAAAAGAAATTAAGGAAACAATTCCATTCACCATTGCAACGAAAAGAATAAAATACTTAGGAATATATCTACCTAAAGAAACTAAAGAACTAGATATAGAAAATTATAAAACACTGATGAAAGAAATCAAAGAGGACACTAATAGATGGAGAAATATACCATGTTCCTGGATCGGAAGAATCAATATAGTGAAAATGAGTATACTACCCAAAGCAATCTATAGATTCAATGCAATACCTATCAAGCTACCAGCAGTATTTTTCACATAGCTAGAGCAAATAATTTCACAATTTGTATGGAAATACAAAAAACCTCGAATAGCCAAAGCAATCTTGAGAAAGAAGATTGAAACTGGAGGAATCAACTTGCCTGACTTCAGGCTGTATTACAAAGCCACAGTCATCAAGACAGTATGGTACTGGCACAAAGACAGAAACATAGATCAATGGAACAAAATAGAAAGCCCAGAGATAAATCCACACACCGATGGACACCTTATCTTCGACAAAGGAGGCAAGAATATACAATGGAGTAAAGACAATCTCCTTAACAAGTGGTGCTGGGAATACTGGTCAACCACTTGTAAAAGAATGAAACTAGATCATTTTCTAACACCACACACAAAAATAAACTCAAATGGATTAAAGATCTAAACGTAAGACCAGAAACTATAAAACTCCTAGAGGAGAACTTAGGCAAAACACTCTCTGACATAAATCACAGCAGGATCCTCTATGATCCACCTCCCAGAATACTGGAAATAAAAGCAAAAATAAACAAATGGGATCTAATTAAAATTAAAAGCTTCTGCACAACAAAGGAAACTATAAGCAAGGTGAAAAGGCAGCCTTCGGAATGGGAGAAAATAATAGCAAATGAAGCAACTGACAAACAACTAATCTCAAAAATATACAAGCAACTTATGCAGCTCAATTCCAGAAAAATAAATGACCCTATCAAAAAATGGGCCAAAGAACTAAATAGACATTTCTCCAAAGAAGACATATGGAGGGCTAACAAACAATGAAAAGATGCTCAACATCACTCATTATCAGAGAAATGTAAATCAAGACCACAATGAGGTACCATTTCACACCAGTCAGAATGGCTGTGATCCAAAAGTCTGCAAGCAATAAATGCTGGAGAGGGTGTGGAGGAAAGGGAACCCTCTTACACTGTTGGTGGGAATGCAAACTAGTACAGCCACTATGGAGAACAGTCTGGAGATTCCTTAAAAAACTGCAAATAGAACTGCCTTATGACCCAGCAATCCCACTGCTGGGCGTACACACCGAGGAAACCAGAATTGAAAGAGACACGTGTACCCCAATGTTCATCGCAGCACTGTTTATAATAGCCAGGACATGGAAACAACCTAGATGTCCATCAGCAGATGAATGGATAAGAAAGCTGTGCTACATATACACAATGGAGTATTACTCAGCCATTAAAGAGAATACATTTGAATCAGTTCTAATGAGGTGGATGAAACTGGAGCCGGTTATACAGAGTGAGTAAGCCAGAACGAAAAACACCAATACAGTATACTAACACATATATATGGAATTTAGAAAGATGGTAATGATAACCCTGTATGTGAGACAGCAAAAGAGGCACTGATGTATAGAACAGACTTTTGGACTCTGAGGGAGAGGGAGAGGGTGGGATGATTTGGGAGAATGGCATTTAAACATGTATACTATCATGTAAGAAATGAATTGCCAGTCTATGTTTGATACAGGATACAGGATGCTTGGGGCTGGTGCACGGGGATGATCCAGAGAGATGTTATGGGGTTGGAGGTGGGAGGGGGGTTCAGGATTGGGAACTCATGTATACCCATGGCAGATTCATGTCAATGTATGGCAAAACCAACACAGTATTGTAAAGTAAATTAAAGTAAAAAAAATAAAAAGAAGAATGTAATCAATCTGATTTCGCTATTGACCATTTGGTGATATCCATGTGTAGAGTCTTCTGTGTTTTTGGAAGAGTGTTTTTGCTATGAGCAGTGAGTTCTCTTGGCAAAACTCTATTAGCCTTTGTCCTGCTTCCTTCTGAACTCCAAGGCCAAATTCGCCTATTATTCCAGGTATTTTTTTACTTCCTACTTTTGCATTCCAGTGCCGTATAATGAAAAGGACATCTTTTGGGGGTGTTAGTTCTAGAAAGTTTTGTAGGTCTTCATAGAACTGTCCAACTTCAGCTTGTTCAGCATTACTGGTTGAGGTATAGACTTGAATTACTGTGATATTGAATGGTTGGAAATGAACAGAGGTCATTCTGTCATTTTGGGGATTGCATCCAAGTACTACATCTCAGACTCTTTTGCTGACTATGATGGCTATTCCATTTCTTCTAAGGGATTCTTGCTCAGAATAGTAGATATAATGGTCATCTGAGTCAAATTCACCCATTCCAGTCATTTTTAGTTCACTGAATCCTAAAATGTCGATCTTCCCTCTTGCCATCTCATTTGACCACTTCTAATTTGCTCATCCACTTCCAATAGATGAGGTTATGAGGAGGGATTCCTTAAGCATGGGATTATTGTCTTTATGAGACTCACAAGACACTTTGCTTCCTCTTTCCTCTCCACCATGGAAGGACAGAGAGAAGCTGGCAGTTTGCAACCCAAAAGAGGTTTCTCACCAGAACTCAACCCTGCTGGTACACTGATCTCACACTTCAGCCCCCACCATTCTGACAAACTTCTATCACTGATGAGCCACCCTGTCTTTGGGATCTTGTTAGAGCAGCCTGAATTAAGACACAGGTCATGGCACATTTAGCTCCTGCAATACACTAGTTGAAGCTGTACGTAAATATTTCATGTTCAAAGCACCCATGACAGAGAAGAAATTGTCATGTGTGATTATTCTCAGTCACCTTCTTAATAAAAGGAACTGATAATCTGTGCTCATAAATAAAGACCATAGAGTCTGGATCAAACAGAGAGGAATGATGGCCCATCTTAAGGACATTAAAAGTATTTTGAGAGGAAAAAAAACAATCAAGAAATATGAAGCAACAGGAAAGAATGCTCTGCCTTCAGGTTCTTCCTAGGGGATAATGGGAAAATATAATCAAAATAATTTTTAATTTTTTTAATTGTATTTTTTAAGGCATTTAATCTTTTAGCCAATTGTTCCCTATCCAATGCTTGGTCCAGATATTTGCATCAGCCAATCTTTTAATCAGTAACAAGTCAGAGAGGGGGAATGACATTAACCAACTTGCTTAACTTCACGTATCAGTAAGAGTCAGTAAATTTCAGCATCTTGACAATTAAAATATTTTCCCTTAATTCCTGAGTTTTCCTGCATCTTTTGGTTCCATGTTCTAAATTACTTTTTTTTTCTTTTCTTATTATCTGTGATAGGCCAAGAAGATTTTTTTAAATTTAGTCTGCGCAGGGATAAATATCCTTAAAACAGGAAATCACAGCTCCCCAGTCCTTGGCCCTGGTGCTGGCCACCCTCTGACTCAGCCCCAGGACATCCCGGACACCTTCCAGAGGTCCCATTACCACTGCCAGATTCCCGTCTCTGAGCTGTCACTGGATCACACCAGAAGGGATACGAATCTGTAAAATAGACTCCAACTTGCTGACTCCCCATCTGAAACCCCTCAATAAGTGGAATTCCTCCTGGAAAATAAAGCACAAAACTCTAGGGGTGGCTCGGAAAATGCAAGGTTCCATGCTTCCAACCAGAGAACACTGTTGCTGGCACACCTATGACAAGGTTCCCTGTAAAAAAGAAAGGTTTTTCCCTTGACAGTAAGTCAGCACAAGAGGCTCACTGAGGATGCTATGCCCTGGTTGTCTGCAGAGCCCAGAACTGTAAACTCTCCCAAGTGGGTATTTCCCAAAGGAACCCAAGAAAAAGACCTTCTCCCTTCTGCAGCTGCCTGGAGAAGCTTACCATTCAGGGTTCAATGGAAGGAAATCTTACTGTTATTTTTAAGCCACTAAATCCTGTTTGACTCTTTGCGACCCCATGGACTGCAGCACACCAGGATTCCCTGTCCTTCACTATCTCCTGGAGTTTGCTCAAATTCATAACCACTGAGTTGGTGATGCCATCCAACTGTCTCATCCTCTCTCGCCCCCTTCTCCTCCTGCCCTCAATCTTCCACAGCATCAGGGTGTTTTCCAGTGAGTTGGCTCTGTACATCAGATGGCCAAAATATAAGGCTTCCCTGATAGCTCAGATGGTAAAGAATGTACCTGCAATGCGGGAGACCCGAGTTTGATCTCTGGGTCGGGAAGACCCCTGGAGAAGGGAATGGCAACCTACTCCAGTATTCTTGCCTGGAGAATTCTATGGACAGAAGAGCAACTGGCTGGCTAGAGTCCATGTGGTTGCAAAGATCAGACATGACTGAGCAATTAACACTTATTTATTGGAGTTTCTGGTCAACAGGAGGGTCCTGATGCTCCTGCGACAACTGAAGAGGGTCTCCCCTTCCTCCTGCCTGCAGGACAGAAAAGACTTCACATTCCCCCAGGAGGCACTGGGTGGCAGCCAGTTGCAGAAGGCTCAAGCCATCTCTGTGCTCCACGAGGTGACCCAGCACACCTTCCAGCTCTTCAGCACAGAGGGCTCGGCCGCCGCGCGGGACCAGAGCCTCCTGGACAAGCTCCGCACTGCTCTGGAAAAGCAGCTCAATGACCTGCAAGCATGTCTCAGGCAGGAGGAGGGGCTGCGAGGGGCTCCCCTGCTCAAGGAGGACTCCAGCCTGGCTGTGAGGAAATACTTTCACAGAGTCACTCTCTATCTGCAAGAGAAGGGACACAGTCCTTGTGACTGGGAGGTTGTCAGAGCAGAAGTCATGAGAGCCTTCTCTTCCTCAACAAACTTGCAGGAGAGATTCAGGAGCAAGGACTGACACACACCTGGTTCAACACGGAAATGATTCTCATGGACCAACAGACCACCCTTACTCCAGTGGTGCCATGTCAAGGACTCTAATTTCTGCTGTCATCATGGCCTGAATTGATTCAGTTTGTCAAAGGTTTACAAGAATATTAAAGGATAACATGCTCTACTCTACAGGAACTACTCCCTCACAGATACTCAAGCTGATCTATCTGCTTATTTATCTACATGGACATTTATCTACTTAATATTTATTTATCTATTTATATTTACTTAAATTATTTTGTTCATATAATATTATGTATGTATACTTAAGGGAAAATACATATTTTATATTTAGTCAGCTTATAATTTTTCTTATCATTAAATTTTTACTATTAAAAAACATCCTTTGCTTTTTTCTTTAAAAAAGAAACACCAAGCGGAATTGTACAACTTGATTAAAGAATTTATTTTACAAGTCCTTGACCCATTTTTTTTATATGCAGATTAGAATGAAAAATACACTTCCTTTAGCCAGGTTGCGTGTTGCCCTCAAGACCTAGATACAAACGTAACTAATTCAATCATTTTTGTAACTTTGATTTTTTAAAGGAAATTATATCAAATCAATAATCAGTTAATGCATATTAAAATGTTAACTATTTTAAAAATAGTACTAATTAGTAGCAGAAATGAATATCAGTTAGGTTGAGTTCTACAATAAAAGGGAAAAATTGGAATACTGCCAGTAGAATATGGACCAAGCTGTGAGAGGATATAAAAAGTTAACTACTATAGGTAATTAGTAAACATATCACTGCAAATGCCCATTGGATATTGGAGATGACAATTTACAAGCAATTCCATTAAATAGAAAGCATGGAACAGAAAAACTGATCAAATGGGAAAAGAGTATAAAATGAGAAAAGGACTTAAAATTGAGTCTTATGACCTCAACCTTAAAAGGGAGGGAACACCACAAAGGATTCTTGTCAACTGAAAGAATACTGGCAACATGACTGCCGGGAGTTCAATTTTTTGAGTGGACTTACTGAGGATTCTAGCCAAGAGGAGAGAGTCTATGCAGCTCTGAGGAACTGCTTCAAAGTTTTAGAGGGGTCAGTATATAAATGTGATTGTGGTAAAGGGGTTACACGCCATCACTTGGTAGAAGGTGGCTGAGAGTCAGTAGGAACAGGTATCTCCATGAATGACTGTAGTGCTCTTCTACCTATGAGAAGATGCAAAAACGGTTCATAACTTTTTCTCAGGAAAATTATCTAACTCTCTGCTGGTCTGTTGTGTTAGTTTCCCAGAGCACAGAGTGCCTCTTTCCTGATCTTCACCCTGAACTTCTATCAGAGCCTGCTGGAGGCCAGGGAACACAATGGGTAATGACTTCATTCCTGTAGAACAAGATGCCAAGTGACGTTTTAGCTGTCATCTTAAAGGAGAAAAGTCAGAGTTCATGTGGCTAGAAATTGATGCTCTTCCTTTGTTCTTAAACTCACAAGAAAAGTCAAGAATTTCAAATACAAAGATCCCAGGGGTCAGCTCTTATAGGGTTAATAAAGTGATTTTACTATATCTCATTGAAGAAATCACTCATAAAATCTTAGATTTACCACCTCATGGCTTGTGGGACATCATTTTTCATACCAGGGACTGAATCCAGGTCACAGTGTGAAAGGGCCAGATCCTCACCTGTAGGAAAGCCCCTCATTTATTTTTTTTTTCAATTAGCAGAAAAATCTATTCCCCTCTAACTACCCAATAGCAATTTTGTCTGTTCTGATTAGATCTTAAAGAGATTTCTCTAGACTTAAGACCACCTCCCTTACTGCCCCACAAAGCCATTTAGCATTTGCAGGGGCTTAAGGACTTTTGTCATCTCATTTTCCTCCTTCAACTTATTTTGTTGGTTTCCCATTATCATGTTCATGTGAACCCTTCACTCTTTTTAATGGGCTTGTTCAGAAATATCATTGTAAAGCTCCTTAGGTGTACCTTTGTATTTGGTACATTGGGAATAGTTCAGTGCTCCAGATTGATATTTCTCTCCAGTTGTATAAATGGTGTGATCCAAATAGGGTTAATGAGAGAACTGAGTTAATACATTAAAGAGCTTAAAATGGCAAGTCCATTAGTAGCAAACAAAATTCAGTTATTACTTGTTAATATTATGATTACTATTACCCAAATTAACACAAGGATCCTTGGAATTACCTGATTCCATTTTATTTAATTCTAGCTTTCACAAAGCATCTCCTCATTGTTGAGCGGATCTATCACCAGGACAGATGCTCAGCAAGGCTGGTCCCCACGATTCTGCCAGAGAGGGTTAGCGTTCACCAGCTGAGGCTCTGCTTATCAGTTCCTTGTGAGCTGATGGCTGTGACTTCTTCTTTCTCTCCTGAAACTGATCTTACATGGATTAAATGAAAGAAAAATGAGGCCACTGATCTTGCAAAGCAAAGGGCAGTCAATGGACCCAGAACTTTTCCTTCATTGAGTTTCTGGCAGACGCAGCTCTGTCCCAGCCTTTCTGTTGTTCATACTGGCCTCATCCTTCCCCTCTGCCTCAGCATGTCCCCGGCTGTGGTGCACTGAAGTTTGCTAACTCAGAATATGTCATTGTGTCAGGGGAAAGCCATTTCCCTTTTTTCATATTCATGACATTTAGATTGACATTTGGTTTTTTTTTGGTCTACATTTGTTTTCTCATCTCGAATTTTACTTTCTAGGAAAGGTGCAAAGAAAAACAAAAAAATCTAAAGTCTTGAAAATGATAGAGTACAGCCCCTCTGGCTTTCTTTACTTCCTTTTATTGTTCTCACCTCATCATGAATTAGGACTAGAGCAGGAGCAGTGAGACTAGTCTTGCCTAGTGTGTCAATATAAATTAAAATCACTTCAACTGCAGAATCACCCACAAGCAAAGAACGAAGGCTATTTCCCTCGACTGAGTAGCGTGAGTCTCACTGCCCTGCATTCTCAGAGGAAGACAGAGACAGAGGAACAAAGAAGCCCAGTGGAATCAACTGACTGAAGGAGCAGCTGAAGCTCACTGGGTTCTGTGACATAAACTTCTGATGAGAGACAGCAACACCACTGAATCTCATTCCTCCAACTCAGAAACTCTGAACATCACACGTGTTCAAAAAATTAAGAGAGTAGAATGATAAAAACTACACTTGGTAAAATGAAAATTATCTCTCTACTAAACGTAACATAATGGCAGTTGGATAATTCCTCTGTCTTCTTGCACAAACGCAGCTTACTCTCAGCATGTGGGCAATACTGACACTTAGGACACTTGGGGATATGGGCCAGGAGAAGAGGGGTCACCACTGGGAACGCGGGTCCTTCACACAAACATTCCAGAGGAGAAGGTGGGGGTTTAGGAAGACCATCTATTTTCCCAACAAGTAAACAAGTCCTCCACAGAAAGGAGATTTTCGCATCCTCAGGCTGTGGTGAGCCTGTCCTCAGGGAGGGAGTCCAGCAGGTGAGCAAGGGGACTCTGTCCCCCAGAGGACAGGGGGTGGCGCCATGTGATCTCTCCCTGAGAGTGAGGTGCTGCTGGGGAAACACAATCATCCTGGAATTAGTCTCCTCACCCATGTTCCCTGAGAAGAACTAGGATTCTTCTGGGGGTATTGGCCCAGCCAGTGAAGGACAACAGGTCTCCAGTATGAAAATGGTGGAAAGAAAGCGTGATGTCTGCAATAGTCCTGACTCGATGGTTCCCTGAAGCACAACCACATGGACCTGCAGGAACGTGTTCTAGAAGGAAGAGAAACATGGTGGGAGCTCATGGACTCATAATATTCAGAATCTTCTCTAAATCAAACACTAAAGACAAACATCATTTATTTCAAAGAGCTTAATTACCAGAGGGAACTGGTAAATACTTTATAAATACAGAAATACAGAGCTGAGGGAGCCTGGTTTCCTATGTAAAGTAAGAGGGAAAAGTGGAGCCTAAGATCAGGGCTGCAGATGTGTTCATGGACAAGAGGAGAGCAGCATGAGAGACAAAAAGCAATAATGTGTGTAACTACACACATACATCACTCCTGAGCTAAGAAAAAGACCTTTCTCATTTGATTGATAAATATCCATTTGGATGGGCACATGGGAAGTTATTGGGAAATACACAAAAGTAATAGTTTAGATTGATGTCATTTTATTTGGTCATATTGTGAATACATAAATGAAAATCAAAAAAGGAAGTGAAAGTGTAGAGAAATGACTAGAAAATGAAAACTACCATGTTCCCTATTTAATGGCCTCGCTTAGAAAGCATGGCATCAGAGAACCTACCTCAAGTTTCCACCCGACGCCGTTTCAGCCAGCCCAGCAGCAGCCGCATCTTCCCCATGGCCTTCGTGCTCTCTCTACTCATGGCCCTGGTGCTGGTCAGCTGTGGCCCAGGAGGATCACTGGGCTGTGACCTGTCCCAGAACCACATGCTGGTTGGCAGGAAGAACCTCAGGCTCCTGGGCCAAATGAGGAGACTCTCCCCTCGCTTCTGTCTGCAGGACAGAAAAGACTTCGCTTTCCCCCAGGAGATGGTGGAGGGCGGCCAGCTCCAGGAGGCCCAGGCCCTCTCTGTGCTCCATGAGATGCTCCAGCAGAGCTTCAACCTCTTCCACACAGAGCGCTCCTCTGCTGCCTGGGACACTACCCTCCTGCAGCAGCTCCGCACTGGACTCCATCAGCAGCTGGATGACCTGGACGCCTGCCTGGGGCAGGTGATGGGAGAGGAAGACTCTGCCCTGGGAAGGACGGGCCCCACCCTGGCTGTGAAGAGGTACTTCCAGGGCATCCATGTCTACCTGCAAGAGAAGGGATACAGCGACTGCGCCTGGGAAATCCTCAGAGTGGAGATGATGAAAGCCCTCTCGTCATCAACCAGCTTGCAAGAAAGGTTAAGAAAGATGGGTGGAGATCTGAACTCACCTTGAAATGACTCTCACCCACTAAGATGTCACATCAGCCTTGCACACTCACCTGTGGTCATTTCAGAAGTTTCTGATTTCTGCTTTAGCCACAAAATTTACTGAATTACTTAAGCATATATTTTGTAGTATTAAGCAAGGATGTTAAAAACTTAGCTCTAGGGTCATCAGTCCTTAAGCGATTATTTCCCTGAGTAATTTATTATTTATTTATACTTGTTCTTGTCATATTTATATTTTCATATAAGGATATTTGCCTTCACATTGTATTAAGATTTATGAAATATGTTCAGCTTTCCAGTTCATTAAATATGATTTTTTTATTTATTAAATTATTATCAAACTCTTTTAGTTTTCTTTTTGTGTGTGTGAGATCAAATTTATTCTGCTCTCTTTTAGTGGATGGCATTTCCAAACATATTTTTACTGAATGATTGAATAAACCCAAAAATGAACTAATCCAGCAATGAGCATTTACGTAGAAAATCCTGTGTTTTGATGAAAGAAATCTCCACAGGCGAAGATCTCCACTGCCTCACTGGAAACATATTTGTGCAGTGGTCTCTGTGTAGAAATCCAGACCCTGAGTCTGTTTATTCTTAACACCTAAATTCAATCTTCAGTATTCTAAACAATAGTGAGTAATTGATGGTAACACTTATCTACTCATTCATTCATTCAGTTCACGTCACATGTATTGAGTATCAAAGTGGCAGATGGTGGAACTGCCTTAAGAAACACTGATAAATAAATCTAATTCAGTACCTTCTATGTTCAAACTTTCAGTCTCATAGAGAACGATACATAAAAATAATGTATTTTTTTAAAATTTCAATTATATTAAAAAATATGAAAAGGAGTAATGGAAAACTGGGTTCTCACATCAGAAGATACTTACAGGTAATTTTCAGGGAAAAAAAGAGGGATACCTTTGCTATGGTACTTGCTGCTGCTGCTGCTAAGTTGCTTCAGTCGTGTCCGACTCTGTGTGATCCCAGAGACAGCAGCCCACCCGGCTCCTCTGTCCCAGGGATTTTCCAGGCAAAAACGCTGGAGTGGATTGCCATTTCCTTCACCAATGCACGAAAGTGAAAAGTGAAAGTGAAGTCTTTCAGTCCTACGTGAGAGGTATGTAATTGTAGAAGCCTGAATGGCTGTTGGCCAAGTGGGTCTACAATAAACAAATGCCACGGGTATAAGTGCTGATTTGAAATTCTTTACTGTACGTCTTGGAGAGGGAAATGGCAATCCACTCCAGTATTCTTGCCTGGAGAATCCCGTGGACAGAGGAGCCTGTGGGCTGCTGTCCATGGGGTCGCACAGAGTCAGACACGACTGAAGCAACTTAGCATGCATGCACGCATTGGAAAAGGAAATGGCAACCCACTCCAGTGTTCTTGCCTGGAGAATCCCAGGGACAGAGGAGCCTGGTGGGCTGCCATCTATGGGGTCGCACAGTCGGACACAACAGAAGTGACTTAGCAGCAGCAGCAGCAGCAGCAGCGTTGTGAGTCTGGTAATAAGGACATGGGGATGGATGTGGTCGCTTATAAATAGAATAGACAATGAGAAGAGGACCCTCAGTATTCAAGGGTCAGGCAGAGGAGAGTCTGCAACAGGCACTGAGGCAGGGGGCAGGGCAGCGAGAAGGACACAAGGATGACCAGGGGAGAGACTACTGAAGGGAAGGCATGTGCTTCAAAGACACAGTGGGACCTGCAGGGTGGGTGAGGACTGAACTGTGCCAGCGGCCCTAAAATATACGCCACCAGTGACTGTAGCAGGATCTGGTTTAGCAGAATTAATGGGGCAGAAAACAGATGGGAGTAAGTGAAGTGGAAGGGGGATTAAGGGTGCTATGTACAGATAACGATTTTGCAAACTTGTTTGTGAAGCAGAGGAGAGAAATAAGGTGGAACTTTGAGGAAAGTGTAGCTTACTATCTCTGTGCATGTTTTTTTATGTTTTTGCAATATGTGTTCTGAGAGTTATTTTGAAGAATGTAGGAAATGACAGAAACATGAGTATTTTAAATATTTTACTATTTTAAATCACTGTTTGGCTAACATAGCAACTTCTCATTTTTGTAAATAGTATCACTTTGTGGTGGACTTGTCAGAGTGGAAAGACAGAGAAGCGCATGCAATGATGAACCATTCATTATTTCCCTCAAGAATCATTATGCTAAATTTATGCCTTATTCAACTCATAGTTTTAGTTCAGTCATCAACATATTGCTTTTGTGACTTGACATATGATAAGCTTTTGTAGTACTGTACAGAGGATAAATGTATTTTTCAGTTTTCCTATTCTAAAATCCACACTAAAAACATAAATAGACATCTGATGGGTATCAAGGTCATGTGCAATCATGGCACTTCACACACAAAGATGTCTGCCAAATAGTAAAAGATATAGTATCAAGTGACAATGTATGTTGTGCTAAAATCTAAAGGATTTTGGCACAAAGAGATTATACACTTTCATACAGTTTAATTTGGCAGGATGCTATTTTAAACCAAATGGTAAAAGTTTATAAAGCTCTACTAAAACCCTCCATAAACCCTTCTTGAAATAAAACAGCTTGTTTGGGGAATTCCCTGGTGGTCCAGTAGCTTAGACTCCGAGCTCCCAGGGCAGGGGGCCTGGTTTCATCCCTCGTCAGGGAACTAGGTCTCACAGGCGAAACTAAAGATCACACTGCAAGGATGATGGAAAACCTTGCAAGCAGTAACTAAGACCCACCACAGCCAAATAAATAAACAAAATAAAAACAAAACAGCTTACTCATAGGAGGCCTACCATGTTGCTTACAACAAATGAAACACAGTAAGTTTGAAAGTATGTTGCCTGCACGCTTAGTGGTATTCAACTCTTGCTTGAACTCTTTGTGACCGCATGGATTTACCCACCAGGCTCCTCTGTCCATGGGATTAGCCCACCCAGAATCCTGGAGTGTGTTACCATTTCCTCCTCCAGGGAATCTTCCCAATCCAGGCACTGAACCCCTGTTTCCTGTGGCTCCTACACTGTCAGGTGGATTCTTTACCACTGAGCCACCTGGGAAGCCCTGAAAGTATGTTAATAAATGTAAATGCTTGGGATAGATATGAATGCACTTTCTGAACTTGAACATAAATGGGAAAACAGGAATTAGAAATTGGAAATGCAGGAATAACTGGATGAAAGTATCAATTATTATGGGCTATAAGCATATTTTTAAAGTTAGATTATAGATGTCCTGATTTCAACTTTGAAATTTAGATATGAATATGAAAATCTAAACTAAGTGCATTCACATTTTGAGTATTTAACAAAGGAACTTTATTTTCATGTAAATACATCTGATATGCAAAAAGCAGCCACTGACTTGGCTCTTACGTATTTTGATGATTTAGGTTCTGCAGAAATTCATTTTAAGTGGTTTCAGTCAAGATGTGGGGTTTTTTGGTGGTCAGGTGGTAAAGAATCCCGCTGCAATAAGGAGACCTGGGTTCAATCCCTGGGTTGGGAATATCCTCTAAAGAAGGGAATAGCATCCATTCCAGTATTCTTGCCTGGAGAATTCCGTGAGCTGAGGAGCCTGGCGAGCTACAATCCATGGTCTTGCAAAGAGTGGGACATGACCGGGTGACTAACACACACACACACACACACACACACACACACAAGCAAGATGCAACATCAGTAATTTGTAATATAAAATCAGTTTTGTGTTTGTATCTTCCCAAGTGACTCACAAATTCGATTTAGTACATTCTTAAGCAAAATCAGAAGTGACCTTGAAAATTTATAGCAAATACTAGTCACAGTGGGATGCTGCAAAAGAAATTCCAGTGAGCTGAAGTTAATTAAAAATTCTTTAAAACCACAAAAAATGTCAAAATAGCAATTCTTAATAATGACAAGATAATTAAAGAAGCATATTTTGAAAACTGATTAGTTTCCTTTTATTAGAACGAAGAAAAAAGTATAATGAATTCTGGTTTGGGTATAAATAAAACATGTAAATTTTTAAAGGTGCTGTGAATTTGAATATTAATAATTGACAGTGTATAATAATTATGCAGCTATTAATAAATAATAGCGTCAATATTTAAAATTTCAATGTTAATCATTAATAGTATTTTAAATAATAGTTTCAATATTTTAAATGTTGCTGTGCATTTTAATGTTAATAATAGTTTATAATAATATATGGTTATTAATATTAATAATATTTGCAATAATAGTTTCAATATTTCTCCAACAATTTAAAGCTGTAGGAAAAATAATCCATTAAAAATCATAAAAGGAAGCCTATAGAAACAAAGCTTACCTCTGCCTCGGGCTCCAGTAAGTTTGAGCCGCGCATCAGCCGTGTCCCTAAGTCATTTCACTCGCAGGACTGGGGGACCCCATTACTTCGTAGATACCTGTCCAGATTGTAGATGCCTGTCCCCTTTCCCTGAATTAGTCTTTCCCCCCAGAAACAACCTTGAATCTGAAAACATACCACGACATGCTCTGATTTCAAGCCATCAGTCGCAGCATCAACAGGCACGGTGTAAACCGCTCTGGCTTAAATTTCTTCCCGGGAAGGGGAGGGTGAACGCAGGAGCCGGTGCAGAAACCAAAGGCTCTGAGCGAAGCCGCGGCAAAGCTGCCGTGGGCAGTCGGGCCCGAAAAGGAAATTTCCTCACGGCTCCGGCGGCTCCACGCGCTCCCTGAGCCCCGGCGGCGCCTCGCCCGGGGCCGAGGCTCCTGCCGACGGGGACTCCCGGGTTCTCCCGGTGGATCCCGCGCTAGGCTTCGCGGCGCTGAACCTGGAGGCGGGTCCCGCTGGGTGGGCGGCGCTGTCGGTGCGTTACGGCTAAACGGGTGCGCCCCCCCGGCCGCTGGGGCGCAGCCAAAGGAGCTTTGGGCTCACTTGAACCGCAGCAGCGCGTGCCATTTCTCCGTGGTCCACTGAATCACTGAGCGGAATGGCAAAATCTATTTGCTAATGGTGCTAGTGATACGTTGCTTCAGCTTCTCCTAGGCTCAAAGCTGTGAAAAGCAGAAAATCCTCCGTTTTGAGATATCAGATCAATCACGCAAGCATGACAGGACCGGCTTTCATTTTCTTTTTTTTCACTACAACTAGGCAAGCCACCTGTGTCTACCATTGGATTCTCAGTCTGTTCCAGATCTTAAACCTGTTCCACTCAGAAAACTACAGTATAGTTTGGAGTAAGACCTGCTTGTTAAATTACTCTCTAGCCAGTCTGGAGCTGGAGCAGAAGATGAAAATAGACAATCTTCTAACTTGTCCTTGCTTGGGAAAGTTGTCCCAAAAGAGCCTCCAAGGAGTCAGCAGCTATTTAGAAGGGGAGGACTATAGCTGCCTTGCCTTGGAGATTGTCCAAAGAATGAGTGAAGTGTGCTTTCCCCATTGAATAAATTTCACAGAAAATTCAGAGAATAATAAAATGATTCTCATAATTCTCTAATCAATTATGTTAATACTACTGTTTGTCAAATCCAAGCAAGCAATCTGCATTGTATTGTCTGTATCGGTTACAAAAAATCTGAAATTCAAGGCTTTATATTTAAAATACATAGGGTTTCCAAAAAAAGAAAGTTTCAGAAATGTAAATGACTTACGCTATTTTTTTTAACTTATGCTTCTTTAAATAACCTCGTTATAATAAATCATTTATCTTTTTTGTTTTTTTGGAAGGTATATGCTGTCCCTTGTGTCGACTTTAAAATTATTCATGTCCTAAAAATTGAGAGTTATGTTTTATTCAATGGGAAATTTTAGGACTTCAAGCCTGGGAGACAACATCTTAAGTCATCCTGAGAGGACTGCCCCGAGGAGGCATGGGAAAGACCCAGGTTACCTAGAAGTTTTGCAACAAAGGGCAGGTAGTCTGAACATCAAAAGATTATCCTGAACTAAAATTAGATATGCCCAGTAAAGGAATTTAGCAGTTTTCTATGTATGGAAGATGCAAGAGTCTGGGCTGACCGGAATCATTCCTTTGCTCTGCACCGTGGCTGTCTGGGGCCAGTTTCTTGTGTTGACACATCCTGATCTTCTTTTCCTCAGGGCTCACTGTAGGGAGTGGCTACGGTATGAGGGCTGCTAGATGGCATGTGTTCTCCTTCCAGAGTTCCCTCAGGGCTCACAGGCTCCTGGGAAGGGCTGCAATCACTGATGACTGTAACATCCTTGTTTACTAATATGGCACGAAATATTCCATTTTTTACTAGAAGCTGAGATGTAACTTTTCATGGCAAACTTTCTTCATTATTTTGTTATAGACTTTGGTCTGTTAAGGCAATTAATATTAGCTGCTCAAACAGAAAAACATGAAAATAACTGCATTTTGAGCACAATAGAGGTTTATATTCCATCCATGTTAACACCTCAGTGTAAGCATTCCTGACCAGATGGTTCTCTCCCAAACAGTGAATCAGGGACACTTCCCTACAATGCCTTTGCTATCAACAATATGTGATTTTAAATGTCTCTGTGGTGTTGGGTTTATTCCTCTCCTTGGTAAAGGGAAAAAGCCTGATGGAGTACATGGCTGTGTTTTCAAGGGCCAGACCTGTGCAAGGAAAACATGACTTCCAACCATGTTCAACTGGCCAGAATTCATTCTCATGACCATTCCTCACTGTAAAGAGACTAGGAACGGGAGTCTAATTTTGTGGCTGGTGGGAAGAAGATTCAAGCTTGCTGAAGAAGAACCCTGTTCATTTTTAAACTATGTACACTAACTATGTTTTTAGAAGAAAGAGCTAATTTTCTTGCTGGTGTACATTTTACCCAAGAAATTCTGACTGCAGATCTGATTCCACAAATTAAAACCAGGCGAGGCATGTGAGAATGAGAGAAGAATGCACAGGTATTTACAACATTGTTGGCCCTGTGGTTCCTGAGGGCATAGGTTAAAGTTGAAACACACCTGCTTCTGGGTTGAGAGCACGTGTGTGCGTGTGCTTAGTCACTCGGTCATGTCCAGCTCTTAGGTGGGGTCCTTACAAATCAGTCTCTGCTGGCTCGTAGCCATGCTGATTACCCTACAGCTCTTCTTTACCATTCATTCGACCTCTCAGCAAGGCCCTGGCAGAATGCTTCTGGCCTATTATTAATTACTTGCAAGCTGTAGGCTAAGAGCTTATCCATTCATCTCTGCTCCCCGCGCAATGTATAAGGGTAGAAGCGGTTAGTCAGGATGGACTACCTTGAGTTTCAGTCTTGACTTCATCACTTGGTAACTGTGTGGCCTCAGGCAAATTACTGAGTATTTCTAAAGCTTTTTGTCTTTCTGGAAAGTGTACATAATAAAAACGATACATCTACATTATAGAAGTGTTGACGTACACTTTACAATCAGGTGAATTTACAGTAAGATGGAAAACGAGAGTAGAAATCCGAACCCTTCAGGAGCTCGGCAGCGTTGCTGTCACCAGTGTTCCTGCTTTCGTTTCCCACAGGCTGGAGGCTTTAGGAACTGGACAAGGTAGACGGTCACTGTTGCCAGCATTCTTATCCTCAGGTTCTGTGAACTTTCGTTTCTAAAAGTCATCTGTCTCTGAGCCCATCAAACAGGACTCGTAGAACCTTAGAGACAACCAGACGTGAGTAGGAAATTGTTACTGATGAGAAAATACAGACTCAGCTTCAGTGATTTTCTTTATAGCTCAAATGGTTCGAAATAGTACTCAGAATTGAATCCAGGTCTTCCTGACTTCAAATCCAGCACAATCTTGCCGCTTGATCTGCTGCCCTTCTATGGTGGGAAACACAAGCAAGTCTCCTATACTGTGGATGATGTGGACAACAGCTTTCAACACAGGCATTTTGTTAATGTGACCGCAGCCTTGGAGTCCAGATGAGGACTGATACTATAACCGGGAAGAATTAATTTTAAATTTGCACTGGATCTGCTTCTGTGACTTTAACCCATTTTTATTATTATAAACATCCATAATGGCCTGCCTCAGGGAGATAACCTGACCCTGCCCATCTGTGAAAGACTAACTGTAAGGAAGTAAAAGGAACACATTCCCCTGCCTGGGGCTTGCCATTCTAGGGGACATTTGCAAGTGTGCAGAGTTAAAAGTCTTTTTACTCTGTTTCCTCCCTTGCATCTCTGTTCCATAAAAGAACCTGGCATCTAGGCCTAAACAAGATGTTTATTTTGAGGCACTAGCCTCCCATCTTCTCTGGCTGCCGGCTCCCCCATTTAAGTCTCTTCCTTGCCTTAACACTTCCTCCCTCGGATTCGCTGGCCTGTTGTGTGGTGAGCAGAGCAAGCATGGATTCGGTAACAATATGAAATTTAGACCTACCGAAGATCCTTGACAAGGGTGGTGTTGTGCCTGATTCTTCCAGCTTAATAGCACACATGAATGGGACTCAGGCATGAAAAATGAAAGCCTAGTTATGTTTCTCCCCTTGATATCACTGAGTAGGTGAAAGGTTTCATCATCCTACCATCTTCCAAGCTAGAAGTATCACTGCCATCCCCCTCAGTACCCCTCAGATGCACCTGGGTCACCATATCCCAGAAGACAGGTCACCACATTCCAGAAGCAGAAGTCTGCTCAAATCCTGACACGAATCTGAACTCCGGGTCAGCAGAACTGTGGAAGAAAGGGCGGCTTGCTCACTCATCATAGTCCTGTCTTTTCCGCCTCGAGTTCTACAAAGGGACGGGAGCTCAGGCTGGGCTAGGCTAAGACGTCATCTCAGGAGAGGGCTGTGGGGCAACCTCTTGGGGAAGGAATGTCAGCAGGTATAGGTATAGTCAGGTCCAATTTCCTTGAAAGGGGCCTGGAAACTGAGCTCCAAGAAATGGAGCTGAAACCTAGTTTTCTGTAGTCCAGAGATTTGGAATGTTTACAGGAAGGTTGTTGAATTTGGCTGGAAAAATTACATTTCTAGCCTCATCATGAGCTACTCATATCACTGTGTATTTTTTTTTTTTCCCACAGTGAATTTTCTTCTGGCTCTGAAAACTGTGGTGCTTGTGATCATGACATAGCTCCTGTGAGTCCACGGAGAGAAAAAAATATCCAGTGAGCATATGGTTTCAAGGAATTCTTTCTAAGAAAGAAATTATCAGACTTCTCTAGTGGTACAGCGGTTAAGAATTCACCTCCCAGTGCAGGGGACATGGACTGGATCCCTGGTCTGGAAGATCCCACAGGCCCTGAGGCAACTAAGCCTGTGTCCCATTGTTATGCCCAGAGTCCGAGTCCCCAAAACTGAGAGAATAAGACGTCCACAGCAATGCAAAAGCATAAAGGGGTTTATTACTAGCTCGAGCCAGGGCCCTGGCTACATCCAACACAGTGGAATAAGGCCAGAGCCCCAGCTCTGAATCACATTTACTTTTATACAGACGGTTCTTTGTTCCTGTAACAGCATAGCTGATTGGTTAAACCGTATGCGCGCGCGGGACTTTTAACCTTGCATCCCTATCTGGATTGGCTCAGGTCTGGCATAGGCGGGGGGCTAACGGGGATTTTTTCTGATTCATCAAGCTACACTGCCTGCGGGAGTTCCCAGTGCCTCAGCTTTCCTAGAGACTAAACCTCAGGCCTAGCCTGCCCCTTAGAGCCTGTCCTGGCTTCAGTTTGGTCCTAACACCATAACTACTGAGCCCGTGCTCTACAGCCCGTGAGTCACAAGAGAAGCCACCACAGTGAGAAACTTCCTTACCACAACAAAGAATAGTATCCCTTGCTGCAATTAGATAAAGTCCAAGCACAGCAGTATGACCCAGAGCAGCCAAAATATTAATTCAAAAATTAAAAAATTGTATATTTAAAAAGAAAGAAATTATTAATGTGCAGAACTTGCAGGTAATTGATCATAGAGGTGGGGGAGTAAATTTGCATTGCAGAATTCAAGGATCCTTTGAGAAAGCAAAAAACAAAAACCCAGTGCCTTCATCCCAAGAGTCAGTTATTACAGCTTGTCTTTACATGGTGCTAGACACAATGTAAGTCAGTGCAGGGATAACATTTACAAATAAATTGTTAATTAAATATGTGTCTCTTTTTTGGTTTAATTTATACAAATATGCCAGTTATATAAGTAAACCTACTTTGGAGTAAGATGAATATGTGCACCCAAAAGCATACTTGTCACATCACTAGGATCACTACTATGAATAAGAATTTGTTTTGCTTTATTTCTACTTTTTTTTTTCTTTTTAATTAGTAGGACATCAAAATGTTCTTTGCGTTCTAATTTCCTGCCTTCTTCTGAGCTGAAGTTCCAGAGACCAATATAGCCAGGCTCTAAGCCAGTATTTGACTCCATCCCATAGGTGGCAGTAAAACTCCAATTTCATATCTTTTGTCCAGGAATGCATTACTCACTAGCCAAGCAAGACTCCAAAGCTGAGGGCCTGGAGCGCAGGGAGGAGGTTTGCCTAAATCTTCCTCTCACTGCTTTAGCTTGCTCCAGTCCAATGCTGGATAGTGGATCCCTAAAGAGAGGCCATGAAAGGCTTCCAGGAACAGATGGAGAGCATGGTGCCCTGCCCTTATGCTCGCCCTCAGACCTAACTTGATTCACCTGCTTTCTTGGTTAAAGCTCACAGGGTAGCCATCAAAAAAGAGTAGTTTATGTGACGCTCTGGTAGATCTTCTAGTTGTTTCCTTAACTATATTTATGGCTGGATGCAGATTCAGTATGTCCTAAAAAACAGGTCAGAAGCTGTAATCATTAATGATAGCCAACAGTATCATCATCATTCAAAAAGATTTTGATTCTCAGGATGAGAACTGTCTTTAGAGTAAGTTTACAAGCTAGATAAGAATACCAGACTCATTGCTATATCTTCATATGCTCCATCTTACAATGAGAATTGTTTAAGTTGATTATGGCCTTACTGACCACAGGACTCCAAAAAATTTTCCAGTCATCACATTTGAAATACATGGCATTAATTTTGCCTACTGCATTCAACTTAGCATCATGACTTACTACTGCTAAGTCGCTTCCGTCGTGTCCAACTCTGTGCGACCCCACAGACGGCAGCCCACCAGGCTCCCCCATCCCTGGGATTCCCCAGGCAAGAACACTGGAGTGGGTTGCCATTTCCTTCTCCAATGCATGAAACTGAAAACTGAAAGTGAAGTCATTCAGTCGTGTCCCACCCTCAGCGACACCATGGACTACAGCCTTCCAGGCACCTCCATCCATGAGATTTTCCAGGCAGGAGTACTGGAATGCGGTGCCATTGCCTTCTGTGACCATCATGCTAAGCACATTCAAAATTAACATGTTTTTATTTTCTTAAATAAACCGTCAGTTTATTTTCACTAGTCTTTTAGAACCTCTTGTCTGTTTATACTTGAACATAAATTCATGTGCATACCTATTCCCATCATGTCTCCTATGAACACTTACCCTATTGGCTAAAAGCAAGAGCCCCAATAAGAACTAGAAGGGAACAGTAAAATCGGTTAAAATTACTTTTTAAAATGTATTTATTTATTTTTAGCTGTGCCATGCAGGTTCTGGATTTTAGCTTCATGACTAGGGATTGAACCCAGGCCCACAGCAGTGGAAGTCCTAACCACTGGACACCAGTTCAGTTCAGTTCAGTCACTCAGTCGTGTCCGACTCTTTGTGACCCCATGAATCGCAGCATGCCAGGCCTCCCTGTCCATCACCAACTCTCAGAGTTCACTCAAACTCCTGTCCATCAAGTCAGTGATACCATCCAGCCATCTCATCCTCTGTCATCCCCTTCTCCTCCTGCCGCCAATCCCTCCCAGCATCAGAGTCTTTTCCAATGAGTCAACTCTTCGCATCAGGTAGACAAAGTATTGGAGTTTCAGCTTCAACATCAGTCCTTCCAATGAACACGCAGGACTGATCTCCTTTAGGATGGACTGGTTGGATCTCCTTGAGGGCATGGGACTCTCAAGAGTCTTCTCCAACACCACAGTTCAAAAGCATCAATTCTTCAGCACTCAGCTTTCTTCACTGTCCAACTCTCACATCCATACATGACCATGGGAAAAACCATAGCCTTGACTAGACGGAGCTTTCTTGACAAAGTAATGTCTCTGCTTTTGAATATGCTATCTAGGTTGGTCATAACTTTCCTTCCAAGGAGTAAGCATCTTTTAATTTCATGGCTGGTGTCACCATCTGCAGTGATTTTGGACCACCAGGGAACTCCCCCAATAGGTTAATTTTTGCAGTTTTAATTTTGTAATTTTTCATTCAAAACACAAGAGAAACTCTAAATTGCTTTCAAAACTATACTGGGTTTAAATCAATGGCAATGGAGAATTGAAAGGAGTATGACAAGTGTCAAAAAAAATATGTAAAAGTGCTTCCCTGGTGGTCCAGTGCTTAAGAATCTGCCTTGTAATGCAAGGGACACTGGTTTGATCCCTGGTCCAAGAAGATCTCACTTGACTCAAGCCACTAAGCGCGTAAACCACAACTACTGAGCCTGTGTCTAGAGTCTGGGAGTCGCACCTACTCAGCCCATGAGCTGCAACTACTAAAGCCTGTGCACCTGGAGCCCCTGCTCCTCAACTAGAGAAGCTGCTGCAATGAGAAGCCCAAGCACCACAACTAGAGAACACCCACACAGCAACAGAGACCCAGCACAGCCAGATAAATAATAAAACAAATTAATTCAGTAGCTTTAAGAAAATGTAAAAGTAATATTAACAGTAAAGCAGAAATCAATGCACTTAAGACCCAAATATACAGCACTCAAGATAATAAATACAAGCTACTTATGAATGAAAACATCTGTTGATTGCCTTAAACATAAACCCCACTATTACCTTGAAGAGGAAGAAAAGCCGAAATTCAAAGAATACTAAATACTTATTAATACTAAAACTACAACAACAAAAAAGATGGGCAAATACAGAGCAAGAAAATATAATGAAGGATGTAATTAGAGGTGGCAATGTTAACGTCAATGAGATCTTGATAAATAATTAATATCAATATTAATGTCATTAACATCCAGGACAATTCAATTAAAACATGTTACATTTGAGAAAAAAGGTCAATATACGTGGAAATGCAATTCGATCTATAATTAAATTTTAAAAGCATGGAACTAAATTTCAAATATTATAGGAGATTTAGTGGGAAAAATGTAGCAATATGTAGTAATGCAAACAGAAACATGGTAGCAGTGAAATTTACTCCAGTGCTATAAGTTGGTAAAAAATTACAGAAAAATAATAGAGAAAAGAAGGCCTGAAATATGATGTAAAAGACTATAAACCAGAGGTTTATATACAGGGCCACTATCACCTAGACTAGGAGATACAACTTCTACCAAATACTCATAAATCACCCATGAAAGTTATCACATATTAGACTACCCAGAAAATATCTAAAATTCCTCCAGAGCAAACATTATAAGTTGCATGCTCACATCAGAATGCCTGCAATTAATATTAAAAAAGGTAGCATAGTGGTAAAGAGTCAGACACGACTGAAGCGACTTAGCAGCAGCAGTTGCAGTGGTAAAGAACCTGCCTACCAATGCAGATAGACATAAAAGACCTGGATTCCATCCCTAGGTCGGGAAGATCCCCTGGAGGAGGGCACAGCAACCCACTCCTGTATTCTTCCCTGGAGAATCCCTTGGACAAAGGAGCCTGGCAGGCCATCAGGTCGCAAAGAGTCAGACACACTGGAAGCAACTTGGCACAAAAGCAATCATTTAGAGATTTTAAATCGTCCTGATAAATTATGGTCAAGTCAGAATTAAAAAATGAAATGAGAAATTTAGTAAGTAATGGAAATTCAATCACTATTCTTCAAATTTGCAGAAGCAAAGTTGCAAATTCACAGCCTTGAGTGTGTGCATGCTGAGTTTCTTCAGCTGTGTCTGACTCTTTTGTGATCCCATGGACTATAGCCTGCCAGTCTAGCTAGTCCTTGCCACTAGCGCCATCTGGGAAGCCCAAATTGGCAGCTTTAGGAAACATGAATTGAAAATAGATTGGCCTCACTCATTAAAGGGCTTCCCAGGTGACTCATCAGTAAAGAACTAGCCTGACAATACAGGAGATACAGCAGACGCCAGTTCCATCCCTGGGTCGGGAAAATCCCCTGGAGGAGGAAATGGCAACCCATTTCAGTATTCTCGCCTGGACAATTCCATGGACAGAGGAGCCTGGCAAACTACAGTCCACGGGGTTGCAAAGAGTAGGACACTACTGAGCAACTGAGCAGGCACGCACACACTTGTTCAGTCAGTAAGAGAATTCACAAAACAGTCAGAGAAATAGGAAAAGGTAACATTCATTAAACGTTCCCTCTGCACCTGGGACTGTGCTAAACACTTTACAGGAAGTATTTCTATCTTCTGAACAACTCTCCCAAGCCATTAAACAATAACTGGTTCTCTTTAGCATGTCCTTTGATACCCTCATTTACTGAGTACCTACTATGTGCAAGAACAACAGACCATAGGTGCTATGAAGTAGTAGAAATGTGATTCAATTACAGCCAGAACTTTCCCAAATCTATACACATTCCAGTGTGACAGAATTCAAAATCAGATTAATAAACTAATTCATCATGATTAAAAGCAAGAGAGTTCCAGAAAAACATCTATTTCTGCTTTATTGACTATGCCAAAGCCTTTGACTGTGTGGGTCACAATAAACTGGAAAATCTGAAAGAGATGGGAATACCAGACCACCTGATCTGCCTCCTGAGAAATCTGTATGCAGGTCAGGAAGCAACAGTTAGAACAGGACATGGAACAACAGACTGGTTCCAAATAGGAAAAGGAGTACATCTAGGCTATATATTGTCATCCTGCTTATTTAACTTCTATGCAGAGTACATCATGAGAAACACTGGGCTGGAAGAAGCACAAGCTGGAATCAAGATTGCCAGGAGAAATATCAATAACCTCAGATATGCAGATGACACCACCCTTATGGCAGAAAGTGAAGAACTAAAGAGCCTCTTGAGGAAAATGAAAGAGGAGAGTGAAAAAGTTGGCTTAAAGCTAAACATTCAGAAAACTAAGATCATGTCATCCGGTCCCATCACTTCATGGGAAATAGATGGGGAAACAGTGGAAACAGTGTCAGACTTTATTTTGGGGGGCTGCAAAATCACTGCAGATGGTGATTGCAGCCATGAAATTAAAAGACGCTTACTGCTTGGAAGGAAAGTTATGACCTACCTAGATAGCATATTCAAAAGCAGAGATATTGCTTTGCCAACAAAGGTCCGTCTAGTCAAGCCTATGGTTTTTCCAGTGGTCATGTATGGATGTGAGAGTTGGACTGTGAAGAAAGCTGAGTGCCGAAGAATTGATGCTTTTGAACTGTGGTGTTGAGAAGACTCTTGAGAGTCCCTTGGACTGCAAGGAGATCCAACCACTCCATCCTAAAGGAGACCAATCTTGGCTGTTCATTGGAGGACTGATGCTGAGGCTGAAACTCCAATACTTTGGCTACCTCTTGCGAAGAGTTGACTCACGGGAAAAGACCCTGATGCTGGGAGGGATTGGGGGCAGTAGGAGAAGGGGAGACAGAGGATGAGATGGCTGGATGGCATCACCAACTCGATGCACATGAGTTTGGGTGAACTTCGGGAGTTGGTGATGGACAGGGAGGCCTGGCGTGCTGCGATTCATGGGGTCGCAAAGAGTCAGACACGACTGAGTAAGTGACCTGAACTAATCTGGATCTTACTTTCTGATAAGATCGACTTTGAAGGAAACTTTGCTAGGCTTCTTTTAAAAGGTCTTCTTTCTCCTGCCTCTAGATACCCTCTTGGAAGAGCTAATTAGGCGTGAAAGATACCTGAGTTTTATATGCATGGATCTCGCATTTGGCTCTGCTGCAGAAATTTATAATTTGGTTTCATTTACCCTCTTCAACTGAGAAAATTTCTGAGCACTTACTCTGTGCCAATCATTATGCTGAACTCTGACTATATCAAGATGATTAACCTCCAATGTTACCCTCAAGAAGAGTAAAGTGTAGCCACCACTCCTGTCCAGGTGTTCAAGTGGTTAGAATGACTTGCTGCTTTTTGGGCACCTCTTTGTCTTAGCCAGTACCCTTGTCCTAGCTGTGTCCATGCAATGGTTGTTGCTGTCTTTCAGTCACTAAGTCGTGTCCGACTCCTTGGGATCCCATGGACTGCAATCTGCCAGGCTCCTCTGTCCACAGGCCTCTCCCAGCAACAGTACTGGAGTGGATTGTCATTTCCTTCTCCAGGGGATCTTTCCAATGGTTAAGCAGCCATTTTTTCATGTGCTACATTTATATAATTTTCATATTGTTAACTCTTGCTTGGCATTTGTAGTTTCAATTTGTAAAAGTGGTCCTAAGGATCCTGCAATCCTTTCTCTTTCCACTTTGAGGTTTGTTGACAAAAAAAGGGAAGAGAAAATGTAAGTGAAAAGAAGAGGTAGTATATTTCCTCTGTGATTTTTCAAGATATCAGATCTTTCCTCCTTCATTGAACATTGCTGTAAAGTAAAATTAAGTTGTGATCAAATTGCCAACATCCGATGGATCATGGAAAAAGCAAGAGAGTTCCAGAAGGACATCTATTTCTGCTTTCTTGACTATGCCAAAGCCAAGTGGTGACTGTGTGGATCACAATAAACTGTGGAAAATTATGAAAGAGATGGGCACCTGATCTGCCTCTTGAAAAACCTGTATGCAGGTCAGGAAGCAACAGTTAGAACTGGACATGGTACAACAGACTGGTTCCATATAGGAAAAGGAGTATGTCAAGGCTGTATAATGTCACCCTGCTTATTTAACTTCTATGCAGAGTACACCATGAGAAATGCTGGACTGGAAGAAACACAAGCTGGAATCAAGATGGCCAGGATAAATATCAATAACCTTAGATATGCAGATGACACCACCCTTATGGCAGAGAGTGAAGAGGAACTAAAAAGCCTCTTGATGAGAGTGAAAGAGGAGAGTGAAAATGTTGGCTTAAAGCTCAACATTCAGAAAACGAAGATCATGGCATCCGGTCCCATCACTTCATGACAGATAGATGGGGAAACAGTGGAAACAGTGTCAGACTTTATTTTTCTGGGCTGCAAAATCACTGCAGATGGTGACTGCAGCCATGAAATTAAAAGACGCTTACTCCTTGGAAGGAAAATTATGACCAACCTAGACAGCATATTAAAACACAGAGACATTACTTTGCCAAGAAAGGTCCATCTAGTCAAGGCTATGGTTTTTCCAGTGATTATGTATGGATGTGAGAGTTGGACTATAAAGAAAGCTGAGCACTGAAGAATTGATGCTTTTGACCTGTGGTGTTGGAGAAGACTCTTGAGAGTCCCTCGGACTACAATGAGATCCAACCAGTCCATCCTAAAGGAGATCAGTCCTTGGTGTTCATTGGAAGCATCGATGTTGAAGTTGAAACTCCAATACTTTGGCCGCCTGATTTGAAGAAATGACTCACTGGAAAAGATCCTGATGCTGGGTAAGATTGAGGGCAGGGGGAGAAGGGGACGACAGAGGATAAGATGGTTGGATGGCATCATCGACTCGATGGACCTGGGTCTGGGTGGACTCCAGGAATTGGTGATGGACAGGGAGGCCTGGTGTGCTGCAGTTTATGGGGTCACAAAGAGTCGGACAGAACTGAGCGACTGAACTGAATGCACAAAGGCAAATGGAAAGTAAACACTGATATTGGGGGGGAAAGTGATATAGTCTTCTCTGTGCAAATGACAAAATGTCACTTAACTACAAATCAGGGATGAAGAGCTCTACAGTGTGACAGATTTTAGACCACCCCATGTTGTCATGGTCTTTGTAGACCAGGACCTGGGGACTGGACTCAACGAGAAGAGGGATGCAGGGAACCCAAGTCTCAAGTGAAACAAGGGTGCCTTATTTGCAGAAATGCATGTTTATATATCTTCATACAAGGCAGCTTTAGGCAGTAAAAAAAGATTGAGCAAAAACAAAGCCAAGCAAATAACAATCTTCAAAGGGCCAGAAAGCATTCAATATCTTGAGGAAGAGGGGCATAACTGAATAGATTACATTTAATTAAGGTCACTGAAGGGAGTCACTGAAGGGATCCAAGCAGGTGCCCGCACTCATGATCTCAGTCGTGAGAACTGCGCGCAGCTCTGCTCGCTCCTGTTTTCCAGGAACTAATAAGGAACAGAGAATCCTTGAGAAAGGGCACATAAAAGAGAAGAATAACATATTGGATCCCTTAAAGCTGAACGTCCCCCGACACCAAGTGAGATTGTTTAGCTGCAGACAGAGCCAGAGCAGGGCAGCAGGCTCCAAGGCAGAGTGTTCACCTAAAAGGCTAGTTGTCAGCTTTGCTAAATCTAAGAATCTATTTATTTGTCTCTGTTTTTCACTCCCTATGGAGGTTATCAGATTCTGAGGATATAGTCCTATTAACTCACACTGAAAAGAGACTGGGGTACAGACTGGACAGCCACTTCATTCATGTGTGAGAGGCCAGCTGTTATCTGGAAACTACTAGATGTTAGTCCTTTGGACAGGGCGCCAGGTTCGCATAAGAGATGAGATCAGAAGTGAGCTGAGAATTAAAGGAAGGGAGGAGGTCATCTCAGGGAAAGTCTATCCAGTGCCCATAGCTGGATGTGTGAATTTTGCCCCACACGGGAACGGCTAAATAATGCCTGTTTATTTGCATTGTTAGAAATACGTGAGGCCATCCAATCATCACGACAAGCCAGTGGAATAGACAGGATTATCACTTCCATGTAACTGGGGAGAAAGCTGAGGCACTGAAGGTCATAGAGCCAACGCAGACTGGAGCTGGGCCATCACCCAGGCAGCCCTGCCCCCGTGCCCATGTCTCACCCTGGATCCAGCCCTCTCCTCTGACAATGTGCCTCCTGTCTTAGAGAAATACTCAGCAAGTTCTTACTTCCCAATTCCCATTCTTCTCTATCACAAAAGTGCCATTCACCATTCCAAAGATATTACAATCATTACAACAGTACAGTTGAAGAGGATACAGTTCCCCTTACACTTGCTCACTTCCAGTCTTGTCTTTTAGATGGTGTTGTGTTGAGCTCTACACAATCTGTAGAGCTCCTGGTCTGTAGGAGCTCTGGATGTAGGAGATCCTGGTTTGATTCCAAGGTCAGGAACACCTGCTGGAGAAGGGATAGGCTACCCATTCCAGTATTCTTGCCCTTGTGCCTCAGCTGGTAAAGAATCTGCCCACAATGCGGGAGACCTGGGTTTGATCCCTGGGCTGGAAGGATCCCCTGGAGAAGGGAAAGGCTACCCACTCCAGTACTGTAGCCTGGAAAATTCCATGGAGTGTATATATAGTCCATGGGGTCTCAAACAGTAAGACACAACTGAGCAGTTTTCACTTTCACTTAAACTGGACCTTTGGTCACTTTCACTGGACCTGTTCGCATCCAAGATATTATTTTTAGAAATTATCCTGAAGGATAAAGCATCCATTTAAAATTTACTCTTACTACCTTTTGTTGAGAAGATGATCATTTTCAGACGCAGTCTTCAAATCCTACATCTACTCACTCTTAGAACTGGCTCTGGGCCAGAGTGAGGACTTCCCTGGAGGCTCAGTGATAAAGAATCCTCCTGCCAATGCAGGAGACATGGCTTTGATCCCTGATTTCGGAAGATCCCTTGGAGAAGGAAATGGCAACCTACTCCAGTATTCTTGCCTGGAAATTCCCGGGGACAAAGGAGCCTGGTAGGCTACAACAGTCCATGGGGTCGCAAAGAGTTGGACATGACTTAGTGACCGAACAACAACAACTTGCTGGACACTCCAGATGTGGCATTACTGCCTTTTAGTCTATCAGGGCAATCAGGTGTCACATAATCAGATAAGTTACTTAATTCCACTGTACAGAGTAGAGCTAAAGGAGATGCTTAAGATTAATGAGAAGTAACAAGGACACGGAACAGTACAGTGGTAAAATACCACTTATATAATTAATCATGACTTAGTAAATTAGGTAACCTCTCTGAGCTTTCAGTTTCCTTATTTGCAAGTAAGTCCATCAGTTGTGTCCAACTCTTTGCAACCCCATGTACTGTCTGTCTCCTGACAGGCCCCTCGGTCCATGGAATTCTCCAGGCAAGAATACTAGAGTGGGTAGCCATTTCCTTCTCTAGGGTATCTTCCCAACTCAGGGATTGAACTCGGGTCTCTTGCATTGCAGGCAGATTATTTACCATCTGAGCCACTAGGGAAGCCCTCCTTATTTGCAATCATATTAACAGTTATAGCAATTATCTCAAAGGGAAGTTGTAGAGATGAAATGAAGTGTCTGTAAAACTTCCCTGAAAGGTTGTGTATAATTAAAGGTTGCTACCATTAATATTATTAAAAATAATCTGTATCTTACAGATTCAATAAAGATGTATCATTAGAAGTTTCGAAAATCATTGCAGCCTCATTCTCCCTGAATATGTGGCAGGATACCACCTCTCAGGGAATATATAAGGAGATGAGACTGTATTGCACAATGACGGAGGCAACTGTAGTTGGTAGAGAAGAGTGAGACTCACATACACAGGCAAACTCAAAAATTTTAGGGAAACCAGCACCTAAATGAGTGGCCAGAAGATTATAGGTGCACCATACTTTCCTTTTAACAGATCATCTCAGTGATATTGTTCTCCAACAATGTCTGCAGTGAACTTTAGAACAATTCAGTTGATAGTTTTTAAGGTATATATATAATAAACATTTTTACAGAAGGGACAAAAGGGTCAATAAGGAAAAATAAGAAAAATCAAAGTCTTTTATATTGAATATTTCCTTCTGACCCGGAAAATCCACCCTATATTGTACGAATGTTTCTCCCTTCTCTGACCTTAACTAGACTCTCCTCTCCAGGAACAACACAGGAGGTGGGAGAAAAGCGTTATACTGCTGTGTAGATATCTCAGTGGCACACGTGATTTGGAGTCTCCCACCTAGGCACTCACGGCAATAAATGCACATTTTTCATTGGCTTCATTAAAAAAGAGTAGAAAAGAAAAGGGGGAAAAATGGCAAAACAGAGAAAATCAAAGTTTCAATACTCAATGTTTAAAATGCACCCATCTCCCAAAGTCCTCAGAACTTGCTGATACCTCTCCTTCAGGCAGTCCTGCAGAGTCCCCCAACTTCCCAATGGTCCTCCCAGTTTCTGTGCTTTAATTTACAGAACGTGCTCAGAATGGTACCAGACACTTCCTAAGTGCTCCTTACGTATTAGCTCTTCTATTTGAATCTGGTTAGATTATTTTCCGATGTTTTTGAAGATTATTTTCTGATGTGGTCAGGAAGATAAGGCAGTTCCCAGAGAGCTGTTCAGAGACAGATTCCTGCAGGTCACCCACCACACAGTGAGAGGAGAAATAGCCATTGACTGGGATGACGAGGCCAAGCCTGTTGCAACAATACCGAGTTCTAGACGGAAACATTCCTACATGGCACACAGGCCAGCTGTCCACAAGGACTCAACCCACCCTCACTGGATTCTTGGTTCTCCTGGAGTTTAGGAGCTCAGAGTTTCAGCCAGGAAGACACAGGCGTCTGGCAGGCAGTCAGGAGGATCCTCTGCTCTGAGCACTCAACTCAGCCAGGAGGCCAGGCCAGAGGGGATTCCCAGGCTGGATCCTGAAATCCCTTTTGGCAGCTTGCATTTATTTAGTTTCCTTTTCACTTGTTGCATCAACTTCGATGCTATTTTTGCCTTCTGGGGTTCATTACGCAATCTCTGATGATATAACAATATTCAAGTCACTTGTCAGTTTTATAGTATGTAGAGGCCTTTGCTTTGGGCTATTTCACTTTAAAGAAGATTCAGAAACTGCCTCAGAGACAGGAAACTCACCCAGAACCCACACCAGGAGACCTGCCCTCATGTCAGCAGGGGCCCAAGGAGGCTTGTTCAGCAGCTGCAGCCAATGTTGTCCTTTTAACTCTCTTCTCAACCTTAGGTTGGCCCGACTCAATGCAGCCCTGACAATGATTGTGAGAATTAAATGAGTCCAGCTCATAGGACGGCCTGGGATCTGAAGGGAAAAGTAAATGCAGGCTTGATGCAGACGGGCAGGCTGTGAAAGGGCCAGTCTGAGTGTCCAGCAGCAGCGGGTCTGGCAGCAAATAGTGAGACAAGGTGTGGGCTGCTCCTGCCTGTTCTGGGCCGTCGACCCTCTGATGGGAGCATTCTAAGGGTGACGGGATGCGGAGTGTAGGATCCTCTGGTTGGTTATGTTCTGGAGGAGTTAGAAGAGCTAGGCAGAGAGGGTCCCCAGCAAAGTACCTAGTTCCAGCTTGATCCTCAAGTGAGAAGGACAAACACTGGGCAAAGAGTCTAGTCCAAGGCACATGAAAGACGTGCAGAGCGTAAGGAAAGGGAAAACAAAGTGAAAGTGAAAGGCACTAAGTTATGTCCTGCTCTTTGTGACCCAATGGGCTGTATACTGTATAGTCCATGGAATTCTCCAGGCTCGCAGAATACTGGAGGGGGTAGCTGTTCCCTTCTCCAGGGAATCTTCCCAACCCAGGGATCGAACCCAGGTCTCCCTCATTGCAGGTGGATTCTTTACCAGCTGAGCCACCAGGGAAGCCCAAAGGGAAGGGAGAAGAGGCTGCAACCAGAGGCACTTAGATCCCTCTGCATGCTGTCCCTCTCCACACCAGATGGGAGGCCTGAGGAGGGGCTCTGGGCCCACCAGCTGTTGGCTGTGAGCACAGGGCAACCCCCGCCTGGGCAGAGTCAGCCTCAGGTGCTGACAGAGGGCGAGAGCGAGGCCGCAGCTGGAAGGTGGGAAGACACGCTCTTCCCTCAAGCTGGAGACGGACTTTCCATCGTGGTCCTGAAGCTTCACAGGAGCTCTCTAGGTTGCCAGGCAAAATGTCTCAGTCCAGTTTGGCCTATTTTTAAATTTGTATAAATGGTTTATGTTTTGTTTTTTTTGTTTTTTTTTGAGTTGAGGTTCTTTTACTCACTACTATGTTTGTGCATTTAGTTGTGTTTCTTACATTTTATTGTTAGTAACAACTGTAGTGTAAGCATAAGTAACATATTTATTCACGCAATTATAAGCGATATTTGGGTTGTTTCTAGTTTGCCACTGTTATGAATATTGTTGGTCTGAATATTCTTTACTTATATCCTGATGCAGATTTACATGATTCTTTTCAGGTTAATTAAGAGTGGATTTCCTGGGTCATAGGCCATGCATATTTTCAGCTTTCCTAGATAATGTTTTTGAAAGTTGTTCAAATTAACACACCAAACAGCAGTTGCTCCATATAGTCATTACACTTGATATTTTAGGTCCTTTAACTTTTTAATTTATAGGCAATGTACTTGTTTATCTAAAAATTTTAAAAATCAAACCCAAAATGTTTATATAGTGTTTGTAAAACTGGCCAGAGGGGAAATAAAGAACAAAATTAGTTATTTTCATATGTGTGTGTATATGAAAATGCAAGGAAAACTTAATAGCAAAGTTTTCTATCTCTACTTTCTATTGAAAGTTGCTATTTAAAAAGTAGCAAATGTCATGAAAAAATTTCATTAATACTTGCAACATTAATAAAGCATAAGTATATTGGAATAAACCTCAGAAAGGATGTGTAAGACACATAATCAAACTAGCAGCAAAAATTTATTGAGAGACAGTTTTAAAATAGTTCAAGAAAATGGAAATATTTGTTTTTCTTTATGACATGGTTAGGAAATGTTTGCTAAGTAAAATTTGTTCACTAAATAACTGTTGTTTCTCAGGAGGAGGTGGCCTTGGCAGTCTCCTATTGCACGCTCTGATTTCCCTCCTCACTGAGGGAAGATATGGATAAATAGCTCCTTTCCACCTCATCACATGCTTACATGCCCCTTGCTCCCTTACAAAAAGAGAAGTTGCTTAATTCTCATTAGTGATCAAGATACTGTCTCACTGTAAAAGGAAAAACTGTTATATTTTTCACTGGCTTCTGGGCATCTAATATGAATCACAAATGAACTTATGGACTGGTCAGTTCAGGTGCTCACTCATGTCCTAGTCTTTGTGACCCCATGGCCTGCAGCACACAGGTTTCCCTGTCCATCAACTCCCGGAGCTTGCTCAAACTCGTGTTCATCGAGTCGGTGATGCCATCCAACCACCTCATCCTCTGTTGTCCCCTTCTCCTCCTGCCTTCAATCTTTCCCAGCATCAGGGTGTTTCCAATGAGTCAGTTCTTTGCATCAAGTGGCCAAAGTATTGGAATTTCAGCTGAGGTTAAATATGAAGATAAAGTGACCTGTCAAAGCTACTTTAAAAAAACCCTGAAATCTACACTTTATTAAGATTTCCTTATTCCACCACCTACCCATTCACCCCTGCTGGTTGGAGTAAGTTCATTTTATTTTATTTATTTATTTAAGGCTATGAGAACTGTGGGATCTTATTAACTAGATTCTCAACCAGAGATCCAACCTGGGTGCCCTGCAGTGAAAGCATGGAGTTCCAGCCACTGAAACTCAAGGGAATTCCAGATGGCCTTAGTTTCTACCCAATATTGTTTTTCTGCTTTGGGATGCTATTTAGAATGGTACATTTTATTAATTTCCATGTTTCCTTAGGCACCTCGAGGCTGTGACAATTTCTCAGTAATAGACTTTTTATGTTCTTATCAGTGGTATCATTTTGAAATGTCAATTTCCAAGTTTTTATTGCTAGTGTAAAAAGAGGTGATTGATTTTAAAGTTGAACTTCTTTTTGGTGCCTTGTTAAATTAAAATTCTAATAGTTTATATATTCTTTTGTATTTTTGTATGTACACAATTATATCATCTTTAGATAGAAAAAAATTACCTGAGACAGTCAGCAAGGTATTGGAACAGGCCTCTCACAAAGAAAATATCCAAAATGGTCTAACATATGGAAATTGTATGGAACTTTAGAAACAATTAGGCAATATGAGTTACATGATGTCTTGATGTAATAAGACATCACTATGCTTCACTAGAATGGCTAAAATTAAGAAGACGGGCAACACCAAGTGTTGAAAAGAAAGTAATGCAACTAACATCCCATTCTCAGATACTGAGACTATAAGTTGGTGCAAACATTTGGAAAATATGTTTGTACATCTACTAACTCTGAACATATGCACACTCTCTTACCCAGTTACTTCATCCTAGGCCATATACCCAGCAGAAGGCTATAAAAATGTGCACCAAAGGAGAGAAACAAGGATTTTCACCGCAAAATTAATTATACTGACAAAAATCAAGTATAAACTCCATGAAGGCAATTGAAAGGTGGTATAAACTCCATAAAGGCAACTTGAAAGAGACTGATTAAGAAGCAGTTCATAAACACAATAGCAGGGCATGGGAGGAGGACCAAAGGGAAGAAAGCCGAAAAGAGAATTCTTGTTTACAATTCTGCACCCATCCCCTTCTTCCAGTTCCTCCCCCTGGTCTTTCTTTTCAGTCTCTGAAGAGATGAGAGCACCTGGGCAGGATTTCTCCCTGCTTCAGTTCCCAACAACATCTGTGCCCATTCTTCTGTCCAGGGCACAACCTAGCAGCACTCTGCCTGAAGGCTTCTCGAATTAACTACACAAGGCTACACTCTAGCATTCATGACTGTTCCCGAATACATTCTGAGCTGATTTTCCACCATTGATCCCCTTGATTCTTAGCACATCAACTCGTCCACAACTTGAAGCTCCTTCTGTGTGGTCCCTGCAAACTCGGGAATTCTCCTGGCTCTCTGATCAAGCTGCTCCCTCCATCTTGAGCTGTGCTGGCCACCATGACATCAACCACAAGAGGCCAACTGACCACTTCACTAGTCCAATCTCAGCTGTACTATGACTGTAAAAGTATGCACTGTATTTTGAAGGAACTATGAAAAAGATGAATGTAGCTATCTCATTATTGAATTTTATATTGGCATGTGTTGAAATGATAACATTTGGATATTTCATGTTCAATAAAATACACTGTTAAAATTAACCTCACTTGTTTCTTTTTCCTCTTCTGATGTGGCTACTAGAAAATTTTAAATTAAGAAATTAAAAAAATTTTTTTTAAATTTGATGAAATTATATTTCTTCTGAGCAGTGCTGAATACATTCTCTGGTAGCATATTGGAAAATCACATAAAGGATAAAAATAATGTTATCCTTAGTTTCACAAGTCAACCTTAATTCCTATTAAAATGTTAGTATATTTCCTTTAGTTTATTTTTTTCTATATACTTTTACATAGTTGCATTGTATCTACAATTTTATGCCCTGCTTTTGAATATAACTAGGTGCTTTTTATTTTCTAATAATATCCAAAAAATAAATTCCTTATAGAAAAAATTTAAATGTGAAAAAAGAAAGGGTAAAGAATTACAGGTAACATTTATTCAATTCTTTCAAACTAAATTATGAAAATCCCTAAGAATCCTATCTCAGAGATATTCTTTCATTATGAGGAAAAGTTCATGTACAAGCAGGTCCAAAGGTACAAAGTGAGGAGCCAAGGAATTTTCCTGCTTGCTGCATCCTTACCCTAGTGTGCAAACATCAGATATTTAGATTATTTGAAGTATGTACAAAATAAATATGCATCGGGCCTCAGTAATTGTCACAAAGGATCCCTATAAGAGGAATCATGGACTTTAAGGCATGGTCTGTGTAACATTCATTTGCCTGCATAGAGATATTCCTTAATCTTTACTTTTTACTTATATCTGGAATAGTTTGAGATTGTCAATAAAGCAATAAATTTTGGTTGATAAAGTTATGCAATATCTAGCTGCTTATGGTTGAGGAATACAAAATATTTCAGATCAACTTAGCTTATATCCATTCTACTTTAGATATAAAAATATATTTTTTTCTAAAATCATAAACTCTTAGACAATAAAGACACTTTCACAGAATCTAATAATATGAAAAAACAAAGACAAAGATCTTTTCCCAATGAAAGAAACCTGCTGTAATTCAAATTGACTAAGCTATTTTTTTTAGCATTTAGCAATTCACTGAAAATCTACAGAAACATTAGAAATTCTTCCAGACTGTAGGAAAAGCTAGGAGCTTAAAAGAACAAGAGTTTTAGAGGTAAGTGATCATTTAAATGACACGGGGGGAAAAAAGGAGAAACGAAACTGGGAAATTCCTCTCAAGAAGAAAGGAGAGCCATCCTGTATAAGTAGCCCACACTCAAGGAGGAAGGACATTCACTCTGCAAACTCCTGAAGACTCAGCTTCAGCACCTTCTAGCAGAACAGGCAGCCCTGGGCCTGATTTCACCATGACCTACCGGTGCCTCCTCCAGATGGTTCTCCTGCTGTGTCTCTCCACCACAGCTCTTTCCAGGAGCTACAGCTTGCTTCGATTCCAACAAGAGCGGAGCCTTGAGGTGTGCCAGAACCTCCTGTGGCAGTTACCTGCAACTCCTCAACATTGCCTGGAGGCCAGGATGGACTTCCAGGTCCCCAAGGAGATGATGCAAGAACAGCAGTTCCGGAAGGAAGATGCCGTATTGGTCATGTATGAGATGCTCCAGCACATCTTCAATATTCTCACCAGAGACTTCTCCAGCACTGGCTGGTCTGACACCATCATTGAGCACCTCCTTGAGGAACTCTATGGGCAGATGAATCGTCTGGAACCAATCCAGAAGGAATAATGCAGAAGCAAAATTCCACTATGGGAGACACGACCATTCTTCACCTGCAGAAATATTACTTCAACCTCAGGCAGTACCTCAAGTCCAAGGAATACAACAGGTGTGCCTGGACAGTCGTGCAAATGCAATTGCTCAGGAACTTTTCTTTCCTGAAGAGCCTAACAGGTTACCTCCGTGACTGAACATCTCCCACCTGTGGCTCTGGGAAGGGACAATGTGACTTTGAGGTGAGCCTCTTCAGCAGCAGAAGCTCTTCAAGTAAACTGACAATGCAATGCACTGATTTCAATGGACAGTTAAAGACTAAGCTGTTTTTAAATTGATTTATGCATTATTTATTTATTTAAACTTTTATATGAGAAATAAACTATTTATGAAACAAAAGTCAATGTGGCAGTTTCAATGTCAACTTGATTTTCGTGACAACACAGATTAAAAATTACAGAGCACCTTGCAGACATTCATTGCCAAACAAGCCTGCAGAGTAGTAGCGTTTCTGGCCCCTGCCTTTGAAGAATTTTAAAATACAAGGAAGCCCTGTGGGAATGTCCGAGTTATATGCATGCTCTCCCTGTATCCACACAGTCTACCCGCGCTTGTCTTGTTCACGTCTTTAAATGTACCAGACGGCTCATGCCAGAGGGCCCCTCTATATGATGTGGGCTGTTTTGTCTCTCTTTCTTTTTCAGTTGGGGTAAAATGTACACCACCTTTACATTTGAGAGTCTTACAAGGTAAGCCTTCTTAAGCCAATAAAATTTGGCAAATTCCACCTAATTTATAAAATCCTTACTAAAGTAAATGAAAAATTCTGACCTTCTAACTGTCCTCAGTTGCTTGTACACTCCAACCATTATTTCCAACAAGGTAGTCCTCAGAGGTTTCAGGAAACATGAGTCAAAAATTACTTAAGACTGTCTTGGGGGTCATTAGAAATTGTCAAACATGCTAATTCACTCAATTAAAAATAAGTGAAAAGTCATCTTGAAAATATTTACTTTACATCCATGAAAGATAGAAAATAAAACGATATTAAATACTTGTTTTAGCTACACAGAAAATATAGTTTAAATAAAGTTGAATAAAATGCTACTGTTATATACAAAATATATTTTAATATTCTATGCTTAATAGTTAAAATACCTTCTATCAATTTATTACAAAATTGGAAACGGTGAAATATTTCATTTAAAATAAGTATATAGTTCAATATAAAATTAATTCAAAAAAATAAAGTGCTGATGCTATTTAAAATATTCCTAGTTTTCAGCTATTCAACACTTACTCCCCACACTTCAAGGCCCAATCTTTGAAAGACCCTGAAATTCCAGAGCATTCCAGGGGCACACACTTCTTTGGTCCCTGACCCAGGTGGTGGCCGCGTTCCTTCTCAGCCCCAGAAAGTCCCCAAACCGTCCCATCCTTATTTGTCTCCTGGCCACCGCTGACTTCTCCTCTGGCTGCAACGCACTCCCAGGGTCCCAGAGCCAGTCTCATCGCCTTGGCTGTTTCTCACGTTGTCCAAAATGGCTCTAAGCCTATAGCCTCACTGACTCCCCCTGGCTCCCCTTTGTCCTCAAGGTCCTCCCATCGTCCCATCTCTCACAGTCTCACCTCCTACTGCCCGGTTTAACTTGGTCCACGCCGCGGTGCCACCGCCCCAAGCCGATTGTCTCATCACCTGTGCTCGCTTTCACTTTGTCTGCAAAGCCATCCCATCAACTCAAAGCCAAAAGCCTCAGCGCTGCCACCGTGTTTCACTGTGTGCCTAATGCCTTTCCATCCTGCCACAGGAAATAGTCTCGTCCCCACTTCCAGGGTCCCCTGTGTGGACCACACCCATCGATCGTCCGGTGGTCTCATCCCTCCGCAGGGTTTAACTTTGTCTCAAAGCTGTCCATAGTCCCACCACCAGTAGTTTTCCGCCACAGTCATGTTTCACTTTGTCCGCAACGCAGACTCCTCGTCTCAGAGCCAAGCAGGGCTCCCCTGTGTGAGAAACGCCCGCCCGTCGCCCCACAGCCAATAGTCTCATCGCTTCCGCTGTGCTTCTCTTTCAGCGCAAAGCCCTCCCATCGTCCGACCGCGAATAATCTTACCCACCGCGGCATCTAAAGTGAGGCAACGCCGCCCCCAGTGCCCACAGCCTCTTTGTCTCTTCGCGACGTCAGCTTTCACTCTGTCCGCAACACTTTCCAACCGTCTTATCTGCAACAGCCTCACCCACCGCCCACCCACCCGGGATTTCACGTGTTGCAGGACTCTGTCCCAGCGTCCTATCGCCAGTATTCTCATCGCCTCCGCTGTTTAACACATGCCGCAAGGCCTCCGACTTCTCAGGGCAAACACCGATAGTTTCATCGTCATCTCAGGGTCCTCCTTTGTCCGGAACGCCGTCCGACGGTCCCATCGCCAAGGTCTCATCTCCCCTGCAGGGCTGAAATGCACTCTATTCGCAACGCCTTCCCATCGTGCCATAGGGAATGCTCTGCTAGCCACCAACGAGTTCTCTTTTGTCTGCGATGTTCTGACATGGTCTCATCGCCCATAGGCATCGTCCCAAAGCCAATAGTCTCAAAGCTGTCTCAAAGCTATCTCAACGCCCCTGCTGGCTTTCGTTTTGTCCCCAACGCTATCTATCCTCTGAAAACCAAGACTCCTTGCCACCGCCCACTTCCCCTTTTTGCCCAACGACCTCCCATGGGTCCCAGCGCCTACAGCTCATAGGCAAAAGCGGTGTTTCACTTCAACTCCAAGGACATCGCCCAAGGTCTCATCCCACCGCCGTTTCACTTTGTGCCATAACGCCTTCCATCGTGCATAGCAAGAGTCTCCTGGCCAGCGCCAGGCTCCCCTAAGTGACCAACGCCCTCGCATAGTCCCCGTAGACAAATGTCTCATCGCCGATGCTGGCCTTTCACTTTGTCCGCAGCGCCGTCCACTCTTCTCAGAGCCACCACCACTTTCCCCTTTATGCCCAACGTCCGCCCGTGGTCCCCATCGCCTGTAGGCTCCTGGCCGCCGCCAGTTTCCCCTTTGTGCACCACATCGCTGTCCTGCCTTCCCATCGCCAAGAATCCCATCTCCCCCGCGGGTGTTTCACTTTTCTTCAAAGCTGTCCCATACGCAGATCTCCAAGGTCTCATCCCCACCGCCGGGTTTAAATCTGACCTCAACTCTTGCCATTGTCCCAGGGCAAATAGGCTCATCGCCACCGCCGGGTATCGCCCCGTAGCCGATACTGTCATTGTGGCCACTGTGTTTCATTTTGTTCCGAACTCCCTCCCATAGTCCCACCAGGGAATAGTCTTGGCTCCACCGCGGGATTCGACCCGTCCATCCCGACCCCTACTCCGCCCCCCAGTCGTGGTAAAGCCAATAGTCTCATCGCGGCCACTGTGTTCCACTTGGTGCCCGAACGCTCTCCATCATCCCACAGCAAAGCGCCTCCTAGCCACCGCGGGATTCGACCGTGTGAGCAACGCCCCAGCAGGTCCCACAGCGAATAGTCTCTGAGCCGCCGCGCTCCGTGTGCGCAACGCCCAGTCCCCCGTGTTTCACCTGGTGCACGACCCCCTCCCATCCTTCCACAGTTTATCCTCTTTAAGCCAACGCGGGATTCCAGCGTGTTCGCCGCGCTCCCTCCCCCACTCGCCCACCCCATATCTGTGTTTCCACTAGGTCAGCCAAGGCTCATATAAAAGCCGGCACCAGTCAGTAC